>NC_047114.1:7559611-7657111 GCF_902500255.1 Thalassophryne amazonica
TTGGTCAGAATGAGGTGGTAAAGCAGGAACTTGCAGCGATACAAGTGAGCAAAGAAAATGTTTAGATTTAGGACTTAACATCCAAGCTGCTGGCATGTGAACGTTACCGTGAAGTGTTGAGATAAGGATTTGATGTTTGAATCCCAAAATGTGTAAAATATAATAAGTTGACTTTACAAAAAAAAATATGCGAACTTGTTGCCTTAGAAAAGTGGCTTTGAGCAGACTTGAGTTTATTATACGCAGCTGGAGACACAATAATCATCTATCAGCTAATTTACAGCGACAGCCTGATGGTTACCCTTTAATAAACATGGACGTATGCTTTTTTCTTCATGTAAGTGGACCAAATTTGTGTTTAATAACCATGAAAATATGCTTTTTTCTTCAGGTAACTGGAACAAGTACTTTTTTCTTAATGTTTTCCTTCACGTATGTTGTGTTTAATAAACATGAACGTATACTTTTTTTCTTCATGTAAGTGGACCAAATACTTTTTTCTTAATGTTTTCCTTCACGTATGCTGTGTTTAATAAACATGAACAATTGCTTTTTTCTCTGTGTGTGACTTTAATGAATGTAATAAAGCACATATTCTAAACCTTATACAGCCTGTGTTCTTTCCTATAATATTGTTGAAAAGGGTAAATTGTTTTTCAAACGAGGTTTTTTGTGAAAAACACTTACTGGTACCTTTTGCTCTAAAAATACCATCTGGCCTGACACCCAGCCACCCTGCCGGGAGTGACGGAGAAGAAACTTTGTTTTTTTCCGCCTTCATCACCTCTGGGCGGCATCTCCGATCAGCGGGTGTCCCGCGCACCATGATGATCGGGTAATATCTTAAAAGAAACACCATTTGGCGTGAGTGATAAGGAGCATTGTTTATTGAAACATCCTTTGGCGTGAGTGATAAGGAGCATTGTTTATTGTTCTTCGGGTTCATCACCTCGGGGCAGCATCTCCGCTCAGCGGGTGTCCCGCCACACACACACACACACACACACACACACACACACACACACACACACACACACACGCGCGCACACACACGCACACACACACACACACACGCACACACACACACGCACACACACAGACACAGCGTCTGCAACAGGTTTTACAGCCGTGGGGTCATGTTTCCGCGAGCAGCTCTATGCGTGGGTATTTGACCGTCTTGCTGCAAAGACTTACAACCGAGAGACGGCTATTTGTACCCCTTCTTTAATTTACGAATTAAAAAACAGAAAAGGAAACGTAATAATTTAAGAATTAAAAATATTAAAGGGGCATTAAATAATAGACACTGATTTATGTTTAATTATTTCAGAATTAGTTAATTCTTTAATACATTAAAAAGATCTAGGTATTTTTTATCATTCTTTAATTCATGAAATAAAATGACATTAAAATATTAGACCCTGGGTGGGAGGGGAGGTATGGCTTGGAGGCGGTGCTTGGCCAGGGTTAGGGGAGGAGCTTGGGGTGGGGCTAGGGGAGGAGCCAGGGGCGGAACTAGGGGAGGAGCCGGGGGCGGGGCTTAGGGGCGGGACATACTGACGTCATCGACTCTGATTGGATGTGACGTCATAAGGGGCGGGGGCTCGGAGGCGGGACTAGGGGCGGGACTTAGGGGCGGGGCATAATGACGTCATCGATTATGATTGGCTGTGATGTCATAAGGGGCGGGGCTTGGAGGCGGGACTAGGGGAGGGGCTTAGGGGCGGGACATAGTGACGTCATCGATTCTGATTGGCTATGACGTCATAGAGGGGGCGGGGCTTAGTGACGTGGCCGATTTTGATTGGCAGCTGTCACTTTTTTGACGAAAGGTGGGTCAGTTTTCTCTCTCTAACCAGAATGCAACCCTGAGGAACACCACAATTTCCTGGAAAGCACTCACAGTACCTGTGTATAGGCTGGCTGTGATGTCCAGCAACTTGTGGGGCATTCCTCAAATTCACAGGTTGTTCCAGAAAGCTGCTCGGTCAACAACCCACACGCGCTGCCAAGACGCACTGCTAATGTTCAATAGGAACTCCTAAAGTTGGGACAACCTGGATGTGAAATCAAACCGGTCTGACACTGAGCAGCAAATAACTGGAATTAACCATAATGATAACAACAATAATGACCCTGCGAGCAGCGAACAGCAACTCCATTGTATTTCTTTTCAATCCAGCGAAACACTTGATCCAATCTGCTGAGATGATACCAGAACGGAACAGACATTCTGTTTTTTTTTCTTCAACACTATGAGATATAAAAATAAGCAGATGCGCAAAGAGGGGCGGGGATAAGACACGTGGATACATCACGGCAGGATGCTGCACTTCAACTGAATTGTGTTCTCAACAATCAGCTGGCTCAGCTGTTCCCTTCAACCTGCCCGTCTGACCTTTCAGTATAAAAGCTTCAGCCACATCAAACCACCTCAGCGCTCAGCCCCGCCCCTCTCCAGCCAAAGTTAACGAGCGTTACCATAGCTACAGTCACAGCAGGCGAGCCAAGGTGACCTTTTCCAGGTTCAGGTTAATGATTAGACGAGCTGATCTGAGCACAAGCTGTGGTCCAACCTCACCTTCAACCCCTGCCCAAAAGTTTCAAACGTGCACAATCAGTCAATAGATCAACACCGACAGACAAGAGAAGACGTCAAGTTAGAAATAATCAAATCTCCATCATATGAAGGGGCGGGCCCAGGGTGAGGGTCTGACAGCTGATTGGCTCTGTCACTATTATTGAAGGCAAGTAACTCAGATCAGCATCAATTTGGCAGGAAAAACAAAAAAATAATTTAGAAAACGCAGCTGTAACAAACGTATGATTTCACTTCTTTGAGTTGTGTTTGAGGAGACACAACGTGACTAAAGAACACACTCGACTCGACATGCTGCAGGCTCGAACCCACATCACTCCCCGATTCCTCAGCGCGTCCTCATTTTAATTTACATAAAATCTGGATTCTGTTGAAGATTCAAAGGTGGGACTGAGTTTGGACAAACTGTCAGTTATGTAACGTAACAGATCTCGGACGTGCTCGTCTCAGGAGCAGGTTTGCTCCTGTATCGTCTTCAGGAAACGCGTCTGCACATCCGTCGTCCTGCATCCTCCAAACATCCACTCACTCCAGGAATATTAGATATCGACTATTTATAGACGTCATGATGCATCGGAGGCCTCTGAAAATCAGAACATCCAGCAGTGATGACATCACTGCTGGCCGCCTCACGTGCACATAAACACGTTAGTGCGACTCAGCTTTTTATTTTCATTACTTTGCCTTCATTCATGTTTGAATAATTTATAGATTGTTTCTATGCAACTTCTGCTTATGTATACAAATGCAGAAGTTGCATAAAAACAATTTTTAGTCATATTATTCTTTTAACTACTGAATTAATTTGATTGCATTGAATGCAATAATTTAATTAGTTTAATATTTAAATTAGTTTTGACTTCAATACCCATTTTGTATGCATGTTAAATTGAATTACATGAATTTATTTTTTGTACATACATTTTAAATTTAATTCAGATTTCACACATTTTAATCTACTGAAGTTATTCAAAACGACAATCTTTAAAATGGTTGAAAAAAGAAATTTTTATGATACATATTAAAAAGTTAAATTTTAAATTTTATTAATTTAAAAAAATTTTAGAATTAAACTCGTATTAGTATGTTACTTATATTATTGCTTAGTTTTTTCTAAATTAACGTATTTTAAACGGTTTTAAATTCTGAACACTTCGAGACTTCACAATAAAATACTCCCATATTATTTGCAGTGTGCTGGCGGCCTTGTAAAACATTACTGTCAGTTTGAATGTTTTTCTTTTTGCTTCCCCCCCCGTGAAATATTTTTTACAGTGTTTGTTTTTGTGCAGGTGAAGCCGCAGCTTTGCCTCCATCAAAATGGACACAGAAACACAAGTAACCCGACAAAGGGCTTCGGGTAAAATGAAGAAAATATTGTCGGTTTGTTTACTCACCGAGTCTCCTGTCAGCAGAAGCAGAGAAGCGGCTCTGAGAAGCGAAGAGAAGGAAGAAGAAGAAAACAGGATCCATGACTCCTCAGCTTCTACTCTCAGCGGAAAAAGGACATTTCCCCCTCTTTTTCCTTCTTCACCGGGGGTTCGGTTCGTCTTTAATCCAGTTCAGAAGGCTGCTCCGCGGCAGGAGGAGGAGGACAGCCGAGCGGTGGATGATGGTGAGGACGATGCAGTGCGTTTCTGACCTCAGTGTGTCAAGACACCCACAGTTAAATACAGCAGCTCTGCCGTGCATTTACAAAATAAAAGTTAGCTTCCGGTACAAGGGGGTGAAAACATTTTGAGGTCTTTCCAACAAAATACATAGCATATTATTATAGTTACAGTGCAGTATTTAAACTTTTGTGAACATCGTGTAGAAGTTAAATCATAAAAAAGGGAGTGCATATAGAGGATATTAGTTTTAATCAGGCGCAATTAATGGTGCCTTTATTGTGAAATCTGGTCAGATATGAATGCTGCGGCGCTGTCTAGTGGTCATCAAGTGGATTAAATATTCAATTTGGCTACTCTGGAATAAATTACCCATGTGGAAATGAAACCGATCATCCATCAATTTATTAAACTTGCTTTATCTTTTGTATAAATTAGCATTCAAACACAGACCTAAAATGTACTTATTTATTTCTGCATTTAATTATTGTCACATTTTGTACTCATTTGTTCCTGTTGGACCATGTGCTCAGTACTTCACCTGGTGGAGACACCAAACCAGAACCTTACAAAAAATAATAGTTTGATGAAAGTCTGTTGCTGAGATGTTGAGTAATAGTCCAGTAAATATATGAAATGGCCCATCACTAATTGCAACAGAATTTATTTTTTTCACCATGGGTGCAGAATGGTCTACTAAATGACAGACTAAACATCCCCTAAAATCCAAGTGGTGGAACAGTGCTAAATTTGCATATATTAAAAATGGCTGCCATAATAATACAAAATGCTCTAACTTTGCCCCGAGTACACTTAGAATGACAATCCTGGGGTCTAAATGGATGTTTTTGGGACTAAGATACACAATACAACCATTTTCAAACCTCTAAATTGGGGCCCCAATTAACATAATATTATTTAAATGTAGTGGAACCATTCTTAAACGTCTAAGACAAGGTCCTAAATAACATATTTCAAAATGGTCAACAGAATTATCAACATATCCATAATTCTACAATAAGGGCACCTAGAGGGACAATTTTGGTGTCTAAAATGATATTTTGGGGGCTAAGATACACAATACAACCATTTTCAAACCTCTAAATTGGGACCCCAATTAACAAATTGAAAGCAAATCTCTAAAAATTGATAAAAACCTGTAAATAATAATCAGTTTTATTGGCAGTTTTCTTTAAACAAGTCAGGGGATGGAAACATGAACAATATGTCTTGGACTTTATTTACATCAGTTATGAAGAAATACAAAAGTTTGTTTCACCAAAACATCAAATCTAGGCTTTCATCTGAAATGTACTTTCTGTCAAATTGTAGCTGAACTTTCAGGTCTTCTTTTTAAGAAAATCCTCCTCTGCACCACTTCATCAGGAAGCTGGATTTTATATTTTTAATTAATTTATATCAAGTTGTAGAGATTTGCTTTCAGTTTGAGTTAAGGAAAATAATTTTAGAAAAAGAATGTATTTGAAATAGAATAAACAAATTAAAATGTGTGAAATACCAAGTGTTCCAATACTTTTGAGGCCAATTGAGAAACACTGAGAAGCAGCATCTTATTTTTTATATATAGTGCAGCAGATAAGAGAATATTTAGAGTGGAATCCTGCAAATGGTGATACAAGCATCAAATTTGGCACAAATAATCCATAGACATGAACTCTTTCAAAAAAAAAAAAAAAAAAAACAACTGATTGGCCACTTGAATTTTCAATAGGCAGGTAGGGGTCAATTGAAGAATTACACAGGGGTCAAAATCAGAGGTGGGTAACTTGTTCTAGAAAGGGCCAAGAGGGTGCAGGTTTTCTTTTTAGCCACTGACTCCACCAGGTGATTTCACTGATTAACTGATTTCATCTGCTCAAAGTGATATTAATCAGTGAACTCACCTGGTGGAGTCAGTGGCTGCAAAGAAAACCTGCACCCTCTTGGCTCTTTCTGGAACAAGTTGCCCACCCCTGGTCCAAATTAAAAGATGCTCCAATCGTTTAGAACATTACACCACATTATTTGCTTGATCATAAAGATTCCAAAAAAGGTAGTTTGGACAATCTGTGACCGAATGTTATGGAGTTATGAGGTAAAAGCAGCAAGAATGGTGACAAAGGTCAGTTTCAGTTTGTACAGGGGTCAAAAGTTAAAGCTGCTCCATTAATTTTGCTCCAGCTGTATTTGTGCAGAATTTGATGCTTGTATCACCATTTGAAGGATTGTTTCATTTATCTGCTGCACTAATAAGCCAACAGAGCATGAACCAGCTGCTGTCTGTTAGCTTAAACGTGTATATAAGACAACCCGAATTAAAGGAGAAATGCTGCTTTTAACAACCTGGACCTCATTTCTGTCATAAAATATGGCCATTTACTCACCAACATAAGTTTGGTGTGATTAGAATTCCATAGTTCAAACATTCATTCATCTTCTACCGCTTAGTCCATTTAAGGGTCGCAGGGGGCTGGAACCTATCCCAGCAGCCATAGAGCGCAAGGCGGGGTACACCCAGGACAGGACGCCAGTCTGTCGCAGGGCCACAAACAAACACAGACACACCCACATGTTCAGTTCAAATCTGGAGCAAACATTTTTATTCTTCTAAGGTGGATTAGAACGTTTGTGGTACACAGCACAAATTACTGGACAGGAGGAACCTAGCAGTCAGTCAATGTGACTCACGGATTTGAAAATGCAGCTCTTTCAACCAGACGTGTGGTGCTGTGACATGTCAATCATCTGTGTCCAATCAGATTTCAGGAAAGTCCAGTGAAACCCTGGCCTCTGCTCTAGCTCCACCCATGCCAGGAAGTGTTCAACATTTGACATGTCCTGTTTCACTGTGTCTGAAATTTTGGCACTTCCTGTTTGAGTGTGAGCTTGCCCCTGTGTTCCCGCAAGATTCCATGGGATCTTGTCTGTCAGTCCAGGAAGTGTTTGACATTTGAACATTTCCTGTTTTACTGTGGATTTGAAAATTGGCACTTTCTGTTTAGGGCGCCCCGTACCATGAGCGAGCTTCGCGCCACTGTGAGGCGCTTCGCTCCTATTATTTTGTCAGTGTACATGACAACGGAAAGAGAGTTTCGAGCTGCTGGAAAATTGTTGGATAACACTCTCTTGCAGGCACACAAGAAAAGGTCAGATTCAAGTAACTTCAGCTATATGAACGGAGCTCCTGTTCTCTGGTGATTCAAACCTGTTTTTCCACGCCTTTTATTTCATAAACTCGCTGCCTGCCTCGTTCCGCAGAGAAATGTGGCAGAGTTCTGGTTCTGCCACATCCTAAATGGACTTTGCTTTGCCAGAGAAGAGACACTATGGAGGCGGAGCAGCGGGAAGCAGGATGCTCCGTCTGGAGCTGCGGAGCAGATCACACGGCCCGGGGAGCGCGTCTGTCCAGTTATGCAGGAGACAACCGCCGAACCTCGTTCACTACTTCTGTGCACGTCAGCACGCAGGGGCACCTGCCTGCAGCTGCGGAGCATCAATTTGCTAATTCCTTAGTGATAACTGCTTTGTGACGCAGATTTGACCTTGACACTTGCAGGAATTTGACCCCCACATTGCTGCGCAATTAGTCATGCCAATGCGTCCCGTTTTGTCTCGCTTGACACCACACTATATAAAATAATCATTTTACAGCTGATAACGCATTTGCTGTCAAAACCTGGCTGATGAAATCATCTCTCATTGCACTCAGAATCACAGATAAATTATCTACAGCTGCAGGTTGTCTCGTGTGCGTCATGCAGTGGATAACGCATTTGTGTTGTGAAATTCGGCAGGAAGAGCTGCAACGCAAGGCCCCTCCACCAATCTGCTTCTGGAGACGAGACTCGACCTCCGGCTGTGAATCACATGGGATATCGTGTTTGCTGTCAAACAGTAAATCAGTTGGGCACTGGTGGCGCCCCTGCCTGGTACCGCCTCACAGGGACATTTATAAAAAAGGAAGAGAAACCACAGCACTGCACAGCTTCATGCTGCTTCGCCAAAGCTCTTTATTATTCAACTGTAAATACAACAATACATTCTAAAACTTTAAAATCACACCTGTCTACTTCTGTGGCCTTTAAGGCACAAGATAAATTAAAGACGCGACTAACGCAAACCCGGAGGCAAAGCTTTCAAAATCCACATCTTTTTTTCTTTCAAAATAAAACAACTCAAAGAGCGACAGATGCAGAACACCCACAGAGAACAAATAAAAAAACAAAAAATAGACTTAAACACACAATGGCACAGCCAACACGATATAAAAGTTTATCAATGTGATGACTGTGTGATAAAGGTCAAAAGGTCACGCTTTGCGCTTCTGTACTTTGTACCAGCTGCATAAATGTATATATGTATGTGAAGGCTGCACTCTTTATACTGGGTATAAATCCCGCTCTGAATAATTTTCTGATGAGGGCTGTAATGTCTAATATGATGTGTATTTAAAAAAAAAAAAAACACACAGACAAAAGTACTCATATGTACACAAGAAGTCAAAAGCACTTTCTATTATGGAAGACCATTTTCGCCAAGTCAGAGAAAAGATTGCATCACCTCACATATTTATCTTTGTCATATTTCTTAATGATTATTAATGGTATTGAAATTATGAAATATCAGAATTACCTAAAGCAGTTTTACTACTGATGACAACCTCTATTAACTGTGACTGAGAAACATTTCTGAAATCATATTGGGAAAACATATTTCTCATAATTATGATATTAAAATTAGATTATATGATTTGAAAAAAATGGTTTCTCATGAGAACTCAAGATTTTTTCAAAGAATAATAAGTGTCTCAATGTCACAATTGTGGAAAAAGCTATCAAATATAAAAAATTAGATGTCTTATAATTAGAACATAAATCACAATTATGCAAATATTTCTTATGATAAAATAAGCTGTAATTACAATACATTTGGCAAAACCATTGACTTTTCTAATGAGAAAAACAAAGCTGTCATTTATGAAAACAGTGGTCATCTCTAATTATGAAAATAAATCAATTGTGGAAAATTTATGAGATGATAAATAATTTGCAAGAAGCTTTCTCATAACTAATGTAAAATATCCTGGTTATGGAAAAAAATTAGGTTTCTCATGATCGCGATATATACGTTACATAATTATGAGAGAATGTCTCCAAGTATTGAGATAAGTATTGAAAAGTTTCTCAGAATCCTATTTTGAGAATTTCATAATTCTAAGAATAAGTAAAAAGACACTCAGAGATGGCACACCTCAACAGCCAACAGGACTCGTAGTTTAAGCTTTTAACCCCACTAGATCTTTGTGATGTCATAAGGTGAGAATGTGAAAATTTGATATCAAAAAGAAAACCACACACTTAAAGGAACTAAACAGAGATGAATTGAAATATTTAAAGGAAGAGTGAGATCAACCCTTCAATCACCGACAGACTTTCTTCAGAATCTGAAACTGCTTTTTGAGATTTACTTTCCATTAACAGACAGAACAGGTCACATAACCTCCTCCTCCCGTCAGTTAACGGAGGTAAAAATTATTTTTATGTTGCTCCATGCAAACAGGGTGCACTGTTTGTGCAGTAATTTTACCTTGACACATGTCAGAATAATAATGTTTATAAGTGGACAAATGAGACGGTAATTACGCTTTATTCACCAGAAATAACATAACAATAGCAAGAAGGTTCGTAAGCAGAGTGCTCCCCAACATCGCTGGAAACTCGCCCAGTGAAAAGTGTGCGTGACCTTCAGTGCTCAGTGCTCATGTGAGGTTATGGCTAACACACGAGCGTGATTGAAAGTCAGAAAAGTTCCCATGGCTAGAGTTATGAAAAACATTTTTTTCCTCCTCCAGGCTTAAATTCTGTTCAGCAAAATCTCAAATTTGAGATTTGTTACAATTATGAGAAGATATAATTATGAGAATATTTCTCATGCTAGAGTATCCCATAATTACAAGAGACTTGACAAAAGTGTTACTGTTAATTTTTTCTTACCTTTTTCTAAAGAGAAAATTATGAAAACATTTTTCCTCATGATTATGGTGCGTTATAATTATGGACGTTTCTCATGAGTAATGACTGAGAAAATTTGTCATGAGGAATGATAAAGTATCTCATAATTACAAGAAGGGTTCTTATACATATATCACAAATATTTAAAACAAATCTAAATATAAAAATTACATTTCTGGCAATTCTAACTTATAATCATGAAAACATTTTCCATGATAAAGTATCTCAAAAATATAATAGATTTGGCATGACTAATAAGTAGCCTTTTTAGAAGAGAAAAACAAATTTATAATTATGAAAACTAAGGTTCCTGGTGATTATGATAAGTTCTAACTATGACAGGTTTCTCATGAGTAATGACAGTCCCACACATTTAAATAGACAGCAAGAAACCTATAAGTAACTATCAAGATTTTAAAATAAATGGTTTATCATGTTTAACTGATAACTCACAAGTATGAGAAAGTTTGTCATGAGTAACTATAAAGTATCTCATAATTACAAGAAAACTTATTTTACATATGTCACAATTATTAAAATAAAACAACAAATATTATGATAAAGTTTCTCATGAATAATGATAATAGTCTCACACATTTCACTCTGCTTTGTGAGACCGGGACAGTCAAGGTGATTTTTTTTTTCTAAATTACTATTATCAGGCAAAAATATTCTTTCATAGAAAACAGAATTCTCAACAGTGAACTGTGTTTTGTCTGAGAAGGAATTCATATTCAAGAAAAATGTAAATGAGAAACATACTGCAAATTATGTCTTCATGTTAAATAGTAATTCTAAAACTAACCATGAAATCAGATGAATTGCAGAGTTAATCTAATTTTTTGTCAACACTGCATCAAAAGAGAGCAAAACATAATAAAGTCTGTTGCTCAACAAACATGAATATAAGGCCTTTAAAATGTTTTAATGCTCCTCCATTTGCAGCTGCAATTACTCTAAAATGTCTCATTTTAAAGCTTGACTCCTGATTTAAGAAAATATTGAAACTATGTCAACTCAGTTCTGTTTTTTTACTTCATGGTTCTAAATTTATGTGACATTACACCATTAAACAATTTTGATAAAGATAAATTTGCTAAATATTTTTTCAAAGCCTTACACTGAAAGAAAAGAGCAAAAGTATTGAATCACACAAACATTTTCCTTCATGAACGCATTTCAACGTTGACCTTGGAAAAAAATTAACAGAAAAAACATTCTGTTATATCAACAAATATAACAGACATTAATCAGGATTTACTGCAGTATCTGTTTCATTAATACACAGAACAGCGGAATAAAAATGATCTTCTGTAAGAAAAACCTACAAAAGAGTGAAAAATTAAAACATCTTTGGTGGTGTTTCTGTTCACTGCTTCTGCCTCACAAACTCTTTCCAAAATATATATAAAAATAATAATAATAAAAATTACAATGTCATTTGGCTGAATGCTACACGGTGCCTCGGTCTCCTTTTTGTCAAGCGTGGTCTGTTATGTCCAGCATCATTGTACATATTTACAAAAACTGTACACAGTCATTCTAAACTCTAAAAATATTGTTTCCGCTATAATCTTACTTTCTGCTATAAATATGTAACACGGACTCTAACGTTGTATATAGAACTCTGCATGTTGTATAGCCTCTTTACAGTGGAGCAGATCAAAAAGGTGTTGCACATTTTTCCTACTTTTCTCTGAACCCAAACACACGTCTTGCTTTTTTCTGCACGATGATCCTGTTGCTTGGCAACACCCAGCTGTCAATCAGTTTTCTGATCGCTGACACTCACGTGTGTGGTAGCAAGGCCCAGACGCAGGACACCAACACTGTTGTCAAGAACGGGACAGGCAGGGGTGCTCTACTGTCCCACTTCCTTCTACTTAACACACGTCCTGGCAAAGACATAAATGACAGGAGGCTGCGTCCTGCCGCTACAAATGTCCAGCGCGATCGCTGTTAGAGTGCTGCTTATTAAAGGGGAGGTTTGGCTTGCGACTGATGAATAAATGAACACCATGAGCTCCTTTTCTTCTTACAGTTACAAGTAATAAAAAAAAATCATGAAAGTGTGCTGTATAATTATGCAATGCAAAGTGTGGCGGGTTGGTGATGATGATGGCGGCTCTCTACACCTGGTGGGATTTGGAGAAGCCATCTTCAGTCAGCTCATACCTGCAGGAGGCAACACAGACTTCAATCATCATGCTGTCGCACAGCTAACACTGATGGACTCCTCACAGTTAAAGTGAAAATTTATTCTACATTAACTAATGCAGTTTTTCAGTCGTAAGTCTTGAACCAAAACATTAAACTAGGAGAGTGGTTGGTTTTTTGTTTGTTTGTTTGTTTTTGTTCCTGTCACTCATTTTTCCCTACATCTGCAAGTACTGCACCTCCATGGAAATGGCACCGTCATACTAAGAAGTACATAGAACTCCAAGATGTTTTTGTACAGTATCACACAGTTACAATGACATAAATCATAAAATAATATAAAAGTTCATTTTTATTTATGCAATAGCCGTAAAGGCAGTCTCATTGAGACACAAAGGCCCATTGACAAGAAAGACCTGTTTAATTTAATTTATTTGATCAATTATGTTTTAAAAAAAAATCTGCAAATATAAAATCTTTTTCACATGGCCAAAAGTGTTACCAATACTGAAAAAAGGTGCATCACATGACATAGTTATGTTTCTTTTATCTCTCTGCTCCGTCTGCAGGTGAGTTAATGATTAGCTGAGTTCTTGTGGTTCTTTGACTCTAAAGACCTCAGACAGACTTGGCCTTCAGCACCAAACTGTGTGTTTCTCAGTAACTGATGCCAGTGAAGTCCAAGTCATATTCAGTGACATGGAAACAATCATGCCTTCATCTACCAACTCGTCTGAAGAAACCTGGCTGTAAAAGAGATTTATATTTTCATTGAATTTATATCAAATTAAATTAATATATTAATTTTAATATTAATATATAGAAACACAAATTAAGTTTTTTCAATGACATAAATGTCTAACATGTAAAAATCTAGAGATGTGAATACTAGTAGTGGTGTATTGTGCTGTTTTTGAGTTTTCCTCAAATTCAACTTCAAATAAATGAAGTCGCTGCAAAAAAGACAGCAACAACGCAAACAAACAAATGTGGAGGAGATATTGTTGGCTGCTGTTTTTCATATTTTCAGAGCCATTAGACTTAAAGCCTGAATCAGAGCTTTATTTCAGGATACAAATACAGTAATAATAAATTAAAAATCATATTTTGCCATTTTGAAGTAAAGGCCTGAACCTTTTTTTTTTAGCAAAAGTTGTACTGATATAAAAGACTAATTTCATTAAAAAAAAATAATCACTTCATTTTTGTGAGGTTAATATTTAAAAAAAAATCTGTTTTTAAAAGTAAAATCAATGTGACTTGTAGTGACAATAAACAGCTATCAGATGAGTAGAATAAAAAGACTAACCACTGTGTCCAGCCCTTAGTGATGTCCTCGTGAATCAAATCCACCAGAACCTGATGGAACAAACAAGAGGAAACACAGAGAAGTAAGAACAAACAAAACAAAGTATTCAAAGGAGAGAATGCAAACAAAACTGTTCAAACGAGCACACGCAAATAAAAGTGTTCAAATGAGTGAAATATCTTAAAATCACAACAGTGTGTGTAAGAGTGACTCTGCTGTTAAAGTTAAGTAACTACAAGATAAAAGTCGCTGCAGGAAGTTAAGGCACCTTTCCCAGCAGGCCTTTGTGTTTGGAGAGCAGACCGCCGCCGTTCTTCACCGCGACATCCAGCGTGCGTCTGTGCAAATCCACCATGGGAACACTAAACTCAAACCTGATCACACACAGAAAACATACACAAACATGATTTACTGTGAATCTGTGATGATGAACACTTTCAAACGTGTTTCACAGCAAAGATCAAACTCACGTCTGATCGTAAATGGGATTGAGAGTTTTCTTGAATGTGTGAGTTTTCCTTCTGCCCGACCGCCGTTTGTCAGGAAGCAGGTAGAGCCGGACGTAAGGATCCGAACCCTGCTCGCTGAACGCGATGAGGTTTCTGAGAAACAAAACAAAACAACAACCAGTCACTGTTTGTATTTGTGCCGCGGAAACGCAAATAAACAATCATTCAATAAATGTAAATAAATAAACACCTCAACATAAATACTTCACTATGTGTAGTAATTCAATGAATGTAAATAAATAATCAAACACCCCGGCATAAATACTTCGCTACATGTAGTCACTCAATAAATGGAAATAAATAAACACCCCAATGTAAATACTTCACTACGTTTAGTCATTCAGTAAATGTAAATAAATAAACAAATACCATGACAAACAATTCACTATGTTTAGTCATTCAGTGTATTTAAATAGATAAACAAACACCGCAACACAAACACTTCATTAAGTTTAGTCATTCAGTAAATGTAAATAAACAAACACAGACAAACACAATACTATATTTAATCATTCAGTAAATGTAAATAAATAAACAAATAAATAAATAAACACCCCAACATAAACACTTAACTACGTGTAGTAATTCAGTAAATGTAAATAAATAAACAAACACCCCAACGTAAACACTTCACTATGTGCAGTCATTCAATAAATGTAAATAAATGAACAAACACCCTGACACAAACACTTCACTACGTTTAGTCATTCAATAAATGTAAATAAATGAACAAACACCCCGACACAAACACTTCACTACGTGGAGTCATTCTGTAAACACAACGAAACAAACAAACACCCTGACACAAACACTTCACTACGTGGAGTCATTCAGTAACATTCAGTACAGGGGGTCGTTTTGACCGTTGGGGATTTACATAATTATTGTATGGCCTTGCCTTACAATATAAAGCGCCTTGGGGCAACTGTTTGTTGTGATTTGGCGCTATATAAAAAAAAAATTGATTGATTGATTGATTAAACACAAAGAAACAAACAAACACCCTGACGTAAACACTTTACTACGTATAGTCATTCAGTAAACACGAAGAAACAAAACCCTGACACAAACACTTCACTACGCGTAGTCATTCAGCAAACACGAAGAAACAAACACCCTGACACAAACACTTCACTACGTATAGTCATTCAGTAAACACAAAGAAACAAACAAACACCCTGACGTAAACACTTCAATACGTGTAGTCATTCTGTAAGCACAAAGAAACACCCCGACATAAACACTTCACTACATGCAATCATTCAATAAATGTAAATAAATAAACAAACACCCTGACATAAACACTTCACTACATGCAATCATTCAATAAATGTAAATAAATAAACAAACACCCTGACATAAACACTTCACTACGTGTTGTCATTCAGTAAATATAAACACTCCGACATGAACACTTCACTATGTGTAGTCATTCAGTAAATGTAAACAAATAAACACCCTGACATAAACACTTCACGACATGTCGTCATTCAATAAATGTAAATAAATAAACAAACACCCTGACATAAACATTTCAGTACATGCAGTCATTCAGTAAATGTAAATAAATAAACACCCCGACAGAAACACTTCACTATGTGTAGTTATTCAATAAATGTTAATAAACAGACACCCTGACATAAACATTTCACTACGTTTAGTCATTCACTAAATGTAAATAAATAAACACCCCGACATGAACACTTCAGTACATGCAGTCATTCAGTAAATGTTAATAAACAGACACCCTGACATAAACATTTCACTACGTTTAGTCATTCACTAAATGTAAATAAATAAACACCCCGACATGAACACTTCAGTACATGCAGTCATTCAGTAAATGTAAATAAACAAACACCCTGACATGAACACTTCAGTACATGCAGTCATTCAGTAAATGTAAATAAACAAACACCCTGACATGAACACTTCAGTACATGCAGTCATTCAGTAAATGTAAATAAACAAACACCCTGACATGAACACTTCAGTACATGCAGTCATTCAGTAAATGTAAATAAATAAACACCCCGACAGAAACACTTCACTACGTGTAGTTATTCAATAAATGTTAATAAACAGACACCCTGACATAAACATTTCACTACATTTAGTCATTCACTAAATGTAAATAAATAAACACCCCGACATGAACACTTCAGTACATGCAGTCATTCAGTAAATGTAAATAAATAAACAAACATCCCGACAAACACTTCAGTACATGAAGTCATTCAGTAAACACAAAGAAACAAAGAAACACCCTGACGTAAACACTTCACTACGTGTAGTCATTCTGTAAACACAAAGAAACACCCTGACATAAACACTTCACTAGGTTTAGTCATTCAGAAAATGTAAATAAATAAACACTCCGACATGAACACTTCACTATGTGTAGTCATTCAGTAAATGTAAATAAATAAACCAACACCCTGACAAACACTGCACTAGGTTTAGTCATTCAGAAAATGTAAACAAATAAACACTCCGACATGAACACTTCACTATGTGTAGTCATTCAGTAAATGTAAATAAATAAACACCCCGACATAAACACTTCACTACATGCAATCATTCAATAAATGTAAATAAATAAACCAACACCCTGACATAAACACTTCACTAGGTTTAGTCATTCAGAAAATGTAAATAAACACTCCGACATGAACACTTCACTATGTGTAGTCATTCAGTAAATGTAAACAAATAAACAAACACCCTGACAAACACTTCACTACATGTCGTCATTCAATAAATATAAATGAACCAACACCCCAACATAAACACTTCACTACGTGTAGTCATTCAATAAATATAAATAAACAAACACCCTGACACAAACACTTCACTACGTGTAGTCATTCAATAAATATAAATAAACAAACACCCTGACACAAACACTTCACTACGTGTAGTCATTCAGTAAACACAAAGAAACAAAGACCCCGACATAAACACTTCACTACATTCAATCATTCAGTAAATGTAAATAAATAAACACCCTGACATAAACACTTCACTATGTGTATTCATTCAGTAAATGTAAATAAATAAACAAACACCCTGACACAAACACTTCACTACATGTCGTCATTCAATAAATGTAAATAAACACCCTGACATAAACACTTCACTACATGTCGTCATTCTGTAAACAAAACGAAACAAACACCCTCACGTAAACACTTCACTACGTGTAGTCATTCAGTAAACACAAATAAACACCCTGACACAAACACTTCACTACGTGTAGTCATTCAGTAAACACAAAGAAACAAACAAACACCCTGACGTAAACACTTTACTATGTGTAGTCATTCGGTAAACACAAACAAACACCCTGACACAAACACTTCACTACGTGTAGTCAGTCAGTAAACACAAAGAAACAAACAAACACCCTGACGTAAACACTTTACTATGTGTAGTCATTCGGTAAACACAAACAAACACCCTGACACAAACACTTCACTACGTGTAGTCATTCAGTAAACACAAAGAAACAAACACCCTGACACAAACACTTCACTACGTGTAGTCATTCAGTAAACACAAATAAACACCCTGACACAAACACTTCACTACGTGTAGTCATTCAGTAAACACAAAGAAACAAACAAACACCCTGACGTAAACACTTTACTATGTGTAGTCATTCGGTAAACACAAACAAACACCCTGACACAAACACTTCACTACGTGTAGTCATTCGGTAAACACAAATAAACAAACGAACACCCTGACGTAAACACTTTACTACGTGTAGTCATTCGGTAAACACAAATAAACACCCTGACACAAACACCACTACATGTAGTCATTCCGTAAACACAAAGAAACAAACACCCTGACACAAACACCACTACGTGTAGTCATTCGGTAAACACAAAGAAACAAACACCCTGACACAAACACTTCACTACTTCTCGTCATTCGGTAAACACAAAGAAACAAACACCCTGACAGAAACACTTCAGTACGTGTAGTCATTCAGTAAACACAAAGAAACAAACAAACACCCTGATGTTGATGTGGTTCTCCAACAGAAACGATAGCTGTATTAGCAGGTCATGACCACTGGGTGTCACAATTCACACTTACATATTACAATGTCCTTTACATTTTGTTTTATCAGCTTTTGCACATTCGCAGTGCACACGTGGAACAGAGTGGCACATATACAAATGGTATCTGAAGGACAACAGTGCCCCCTCATGGAGAGTCTGCAGTGCATCAAACACAAACGTGTCAGTCTGCGTCAGGAAGCAGCCCCATGAGATGATTGACAGCAGGGAAAAGTGCAGACAGTGTTCTGGGATAAAGTTGTTGGCAGAGACTCGTACCTGCAGGCGTGAACGACGACCACCAGTTTGTTCCTCTGGGGGCTGTGTCTGATCGTCAGCTGCACCTCACCCAGCGGGAAATAACTCAGACCTGAACCGCTGCGAGACAAGGGCAAAGAAAAGAAATATCTCATTTCCACTGCAAGTAAAATAAAGCAGATCAAATGAATGCAGAGATTAGAGCTTTGGGGAATTTATTGATTTTTCAGTGTGGAGCGTTTTGCTCTACCAGACCCTATTCTGTAGACATGGTGTGTTTGAAAATTGATGTATGTATAATAAACACCTCGCTGGCACATATACAGTGCCCTCAAAATGTACTGGAACACTTGGTACGTCACACGTTAATTTCTTTATGGCATTTCAAGTACAAAAAAATACAAAAAAAAAACTTCTAAAATTATCTTCCTCTAACTCAAACTGAAAGTAAATCTCTACAACTTGATATAAATTAATTAAATATATAAAAGCCAAAAAATGTGTTTTATAAGTAATGGGCCTCTTTGGTTTTATTGCCAGTTTTCATCAGACAAGTCAGGTGATGGATACATGAGTATGTCACTGAATATGTCTTGGACTTTATTTACATCAGTTATGAAGAAATACAAACAGTATGTCACTCTGTGGTAAATCTGTGTGGAGTAGATACAGTAGTTCTCAAAAACTGAGTGACTGCGCAAGAAGGAGAAGAGTGAGGAAAGCCACCAAGACACTCAGACAACCCAGAAGAAGTTACAGGCTTCTGTTGCTGTGATTAGAGAACTTGTGCACAGTGCATGTTTTGCATTTAGTATCACCAGTCACACAGCTTCACGATAAAATGGAGCAGAGAAGGATTCTCTTTCACCAAAACATCAAATCTGGGTTTGCATCTGAGGCCCCATCGCAGCGCTGCCCTCTTTGACAGACAGATCCTCGAACCTATACGAGGTCTACTAGAAAAGTATCCGACCTTATTATTTTTTTCAAAAACCATATGGATTTGAATCACGTGTGATTACATCAGACATGCTTGAACCCTCGTGGGCATGCGAGAGTTTTTTCATGCCTGCCGGTTACGTCATTCGCCTGTGGGCAGTCTTTGAGTGAGGAGTCGTCCACCCTCTCATCGATTTTTTCATTGTTTAGGAATGGCTCAGAGACTGCTGCTTTGTTTGATCAAAATTTTTTCAAAACTGTAAGGCACAACTGAGTGGACACCATTCAATAAATTCAGCTGGTTTTCGGTAAAAATTTTAACGGCTGATGAGAGATTTTGGTCTGGTAGTGTCGCCATAAGGACGGCCCACGGCGTCTGACGGCGATCTGCGCTTCGAGGCGGCAGCATCTCACCGTTTCAAGTTGAAAACTTCCACATTTCAGGCTCTGTTGATCCAGTAAGTCGTCAGAGAACAGAGAACTTTCAGAAGAAGTCGGCATGAGGAGTTTATTCGGACATTCCATTGTTAACAGACATTTTGTAATGAAAGAACGTGCGGGCAGAGTCGCATGTCGGGCCGGACCCGACCGCGGGGGGTCGCAACAGGAAAAACACCTCCGTTGGAAACCTTAACGGGCAAGTTGGAACATGCCCAAGCTGTTAAACAATTTCTCAGTTACTCACTTGTTGAAAGCCATCAAAAGCCGCCTGAATTTTACAAATGGTTTTCAACACGGAGGTGTTTTTCCTGTCATGGCGCACACAGATTTGCCGAGTCGTCACGGAAACGACTGTGAATTTGCGCGCACGTCTTTCATTAAAAAATGTCCTTAAACAGTGGAATGTCCACATAAAGTCCTCATGCTGGCCTCTTCTGAATCTTCTCTGTTCTCTCACGACGTCCTGGGTGAATTAAGCCTTAAATTAGGATGTTTTCAGGTCGAAACAGGCCGACGACGGCGCCTGGAAGTGCTGCACGACGTCCCGCTCTGTGGGAAGTCCTTACACCAACAGAAACACCCCATAATCTCTCATCAGCCGTTAAACTTTTCACCGAAAACCAGCTTAATTTCTCGAATAGTGTCCACTCGGATATTCCTCACAGGTCCAGAAAAATTTTTGATAAAGCAACGCGCGCTGTCTCGAGCAGCGTGTGAAACAAAGGAATTCAGCCGAGAGGGCTGGACCACATCTCATTCAAGGCCTGCCCACAGGGAAATGACATCACCGACACGCGTGAAAAAACTCACGCATGCGCACGAGGGTTCAAGCATGATTGGTGTAATCGCACTTCGTTCAAATCCATATAGTTAAAAAAAAAATAAAAGGGTCAGTTTATTATCTAATAGACCTCGTAAATTAACCAAGAAAATTAACCAAGAGGTTGATGGTCTGTGACTAACAAGGTTGGGTAGGATTACTTTGAAATGTAATCCAAAAGTAATCAAATTGCAAGTAATCCAAATGTATGTACATACATACATGTAATCCACATGTATTCTTTCAAAGTAATCCTACCCAACCTTGGTGATTAATGTTTTGAACAATACGGCCCATCAGAAGTCAAAGGCACCACATCCACAGAACAATGTTTGGTACAAATAACAGTACACTCCAAACCTGGAAAGGAAATCTACCAAGTCCTGGAAAACCTTCTACATCAGTTATTTAAACAAATCTTACTACTTTGACAAATAAACATCACAATTTCAAATTTAATAAATAAATATGAAATGGGCATTTCAGAATAAAAGCCCATCTAACAGAACTTGTTTTCCTCTGCTAAGGTCATATTAAGAACTCAGTGCTGAACAAGAATGGCGCTTTAACCTTAAAGCCCTGGTCCCACCGAATAAAGGATGAATAATGAGCCAAGTAGCATGTTTTTTTTGGTACGAGTCCAGTTATTCAACAATTGGCAGAATATTTGGCTAACGAGGCTCATCTGTAAGCGTGGCACTAATTTCAAGAAGTTCATAATTTAGCAAGAACAGCGTGGGGCAGTTTGTTTACGAGATACTACGAGGACAAACGAGGATTTTAGAGGCATGTTTGTGGTGAGGACGAGGCTGTTAACAGCCAATTATCTGAGCACATGGCAGCTACGAGGACAGGACAGGTTATTTTGGCTCCGCCCTCTCGCGCACTTCGTCGTGACAATTCCATCTGCTTTGTGCACTGGACACTGCATATAAAATAATGATTTTGTAGTGGATTAATCATTTTCTGTCAGAGTTTGGATGTTGAAAACACCTTCAATTGCTTCAGGAATCACAGAGGACCATTTCACCTGGAGCTTTTATTTTCTCTTTTTTTCCTCTCTCTCTTGTGCATTGCATGAGGTGGAGAAGGTATTTGGAACAGCCTAAAAGATCATTATTTGTAATGTTTATATTATAATAGCTTGGTAAAACAGTTGCGCATTCATTCCTTCTTTATGAGCAGCTATAAAAGTATGTTGATGATAGATTTAACATCTTGTTATAATGGATCAGATGAGATGCACTGTGTGTGCGCTGATACAATCACTCGCACTCAAAACTAGCATTTATGCAGAACACCAGCGAGCAAAACAGTGATTTTGCAGACAATAACGGATGAACACAAAGTGAAAATTTTGATCACCAGTGTCAAAATGACTGTAAGCTGCGGAAAAATAAAGCCAGTGAGAAGAAGTGCAGAGGTCCACACAGGTGGAGGTGTATAATAATTAAAGCAGCCACCTCATTGTGGTGTCTGTTTTTTGGTTACAGAGAGCTGGGTGAACACACGGAACTGCTGCATTTAATGACTGTGGACCACAGGTGAACTGTAGCCTGGCGCACAGCGCACGCTGGCTGGATTGTGCAGGAGTTTCTTTCTTTGGACTGCGTTTAAAAAATGTGACATCTTGAATGGATGCTGTGAATTGAAAACCCACACTTTAAAGTGACCGAATGTGGGAGGGCTGGAGGGTTGGACCAAACCCATTTGTAAACGTGCACAAACTGTTACATGGCGCTACATGGATCATATGTGGCTTGACGTGGATCATACATGGAGACACGAGCCATTGGAGGCTGGACGGAGCTCAAATGACAGGTCTGTCGTGGCTCATTAGAGGCCGATACCTGGCACAGGGAAGGCACAGAGAGGCTTCTTCGTAGTGGATATGTGAAAGATTTATACATGGATCATTATTCATGGCTTCATTATTCAGTGGGACCAGGGCTTTACTTTAACTTGTAACTGTTTTTGATGCGTCCCTTATTATGATTTTGCAGGACCCCTCTCGGCCAATCAAGAGAGTACTTTTGTTTATATGTGGTCTCTACACAATCACATAATTATCCAGCCGACGGCGACATAAACTGATAACGGGATCAGTTTCAGATCAGGATCCAGCCTCATACTTTTGTAGCTGCTGCAGGCGCTGCTGCAGCTCCTGGGCGGCATAAGGGTTGGAGATGTCCGATGCGATGCTCGGCGTCGGCTCTTTGGTTCCAGCAAGGTACGGCTGGGAGCTGGAGCTGGCCAGGTTGGAGGTGCTCCTCCCAGTCTCCAGCAGGCCCTGGCCTCCTACTCCTCCTCCACCCTGCACCTTGTCCAGTGCACTGAGGGATTTCCCAACATCTTCAGGATCCCTCTGCCGGTGAAGCAGGTCCTGGACGGATGTGGAGTTGGGGCTGGAGCAGGGGATATTGGATGTTGGGGTGGCAGGATTGGGGGTGTCAGAGACAGAGGGCTGCGGGGTCGGAGAGGAGGAGCTGGTCTTACGGACCTGAGCGGCAGATGGTGTAGCATTTGAGGACAAAGATGCAGCCTTGCTGAACCACAACACCTGAAAATAGGCAAGACAGGAGAAAAAAAGCCTGTAGAAGAAGAGCAGAATCGAGATCCTGTACGTTGTCATTTTAATGTTTTTTCTGAAAACAACTGTATTTACAAATATAGAAACAAATATAGAAAAGTAGTACTGTATTTTAAAAGTATAAGTCACACCTGTGAAAAATGCCTCTTAAAAAGGAAAAAACCCCATACAAAAATCTCACTGAAGTGTAAGTTGCACTTTTTTTCTGTATTAGCAGTTCTTTAATTTTGGATTTTTGTCCATTGTTGTAGTGTACCTTTTTATTATTGGCATTTATTCTTACAATAATAAAGTTTAAATGCACTGCAAAAAAATTCATACCAACTACATTTCAGGGTTCCTACAGCTTAAGGCAAGATGGATTCAAAAGTTTTTTTACTGCCAGTCGGAGTGAAATTTAAGAAAAACCCAATAACCGAATAAAGGAAAAAGAAAACCATAGAACACCTTGAAAAGCTCATTTTATTAAAATTACCCTTCCTCACATCATCACGTAGGTGATGTGGAGCTAAAAGAGTCCGTCTCTGCTCCCACACCTGTGAGGTGGGATGGATTATCTCGGCAAAGGAGAAGTGCTCACGAACGCAGATTTAGACAGATTTGTGAACAGTATGTGAGAGAAACAGGTCTTTTGTGTAAATAGAAAATATTTTAGATCTTTTGAGTTCAGCTGATGAAAAACGGGAGCAAAAACAAAATAAAATAATAAAATAAAATAGATATTTCCATTAATTTTGATATTTTTAATTGCAATGTCACTGGACAGAGGTGTTTGGCGAAGCCGATATCTTTGCAGGCAAACGAAGATCTGAGTCTTTAAGGTCCTGCTGCTGCCTACATGGTTGTGAGACTTGGACGTTAACCAGTGATCTAAGGCAATGACTGGATGTTTTTGGTCTTTGGATCTCTTTGGAAGATCCTTGGGTACTGCTGGAATGACTTTGTACCAAATGAGTGGTTATTCATACCCCCGTCAAACACAGCCAGAATGAGGCCGAATGACATCAGAATGACGATTCGGCCCACATCAGAAAAGTGTCCAGTTGCAGTTTGAAAACGTTCTGACAGCCATCTGCGAGAGTCCACACAGTTGGTCCCAATCACCCAATCAACCACGCAAAAATCAACCCCATGTGATAATCCAACCATCGCGGTGTCCAGAGTTGCATTGTGCTGCTGAAGTGAGACAAAACACACAAAAAAAAGACAAAGTTCCCTGGAAATTCTGCGTCTGATGCATGGGACAGCATGGCTCACTGCCAGCAGTATCCAGTAGCTGGTAATGGTGCGCGGTGCCTCCCCCGCACACATAGCTGCCCATTCAGCCATTATGAACATACATACGAGGTCTGTGATGAAAAAAGCGGTCCTTTTAATTTTTTTCAAAAAAATAAATGGATTTGATTCATATGTTTTTACGTCAGACAAGCTTGAACCCTTGTGCGCATGCGTGAGTTTTTTCACGCGTGTCGGTGACGTCATTCACCTGTGGGCAGGCCTTGAGTGAGGAGTGCTCCACCCCACCTGTCGGAATCTCTGTCTGAATAGCCGCTGCAGACGGCGCGCGTTGCTTTATCAACATTTTTTATGGACCTGTGAGGGATATCCGAGTGGACACTATTCCAGGCGCCGTCGTCGGCCTGTTTCGACCTGAAAACATTCTAATTTAATGCGGACATTCCACTGTTTAAGGACAATCTGTGTGCGCCGCGACAGGAAAAACACCTCTGTGTTGAAAACCATTTGTAAAATTCAGGCGGCTTTTTATGGCTTTCAACAAGTGAGTAACTGAGAAACTGTTTAACAGCTTGGGCATGTTCCAACTTGCCCGTTAAGTTTTCCACTGGAGGTGTTTTTCCTGTCGCGACCCCCCGCGGTCGGGTCCGGCCTGACATGCGACTCTGCCTGCACGTTCTTTCATTACAAAATGTACGTTAACAATGGAATGTCCGAATAAACTCCTCATGCCGACTTCTTCTGAAAGTTCTCTGTTCTCTGACGACTTACTGGATCAACAGAGCCTGAAATGTGGAAGTTTTCAACTTGAAACGGCGAGACGCTGCCACCTCGGAGCGCAGATCGCCGTCAGGCGCCGTGGGCCATCCTTAAAGCGACACAGCCGTTAAAAATTTACCGAAAACCATCTGAATTTATCGAATGGTGTCCACTCAGTTGTGCCTTACAGTTTTTGATACATTTTTTATCAAACAAAGCAGCAGTCTCTGACCCATTCCTAAACAATGAAAAAACGACGAGAGGGTGGGCGACTCCTCACTCAAAGACTGCCCACAGGCGAATGACGTAACCGACAGGCGTGAAAAAACTCTCGCATGCCCACGAGGGTTCAAGCATGTCTGATGTAATCACACGTGATTCAAATCCATATGGTTTTTGAAAAAAATAATAAGGTCCGTTACTTTTATCACAGACCTCGTACATGCACGCACGCACACACACACCCCCCCAGTGATCATGTCATCAGTGCAGCACCTCAATGCACACGCACAAGGTCAGTAGTGCTGGGAAGTGGAGAACGAACGCAGATGTGATTGCGTGAGTGAGTGACCGCACCATGCCCGTTTTGACACATATGGTGGGTGATGTTCAGTACTGGCAGGGACTGTGCAAATTAAGAAACACAGCGCTCCCTCCCAGTCTGGTCCCGCGTTTGCCATCCAGAGGTTTGGACATCGGCAGTCTGCAGCGCCTTTTATGACTGTCTGACAGCAGTCTGTGTCACCTACCTGTTGTCTACAAGCGCTTCGGATGCCATTGTGCAGGTGTGGACGAGGTAATCTGGATGCATTCTGACACTACTGACCACGCCTCTCTCTGTCCGAACTGCGTCCAATTATGGCAATATCTGCCATAAGTCGGGCTGGTTCCTGCACAGTCTTGCTATGTGTGACGAGAGGATGAGGAGGATCACTTTCATAGTGAGGGAATGTCAGCTACTACATTTTGACCATGTGGCCCATTTCTCAGCGCGTGATGGAGCATGCAGGTGCCTGAATGTTAAGGACCCCAGTAGCTGGAGAAGACCATGGGGATGTCCATGTTTCAGCTGGGTGCAACAGATGGCGATTTTAGAGATGTGGGAATGGACCAGTTGTCTGCATGGGTGGTTGCCATCCAGTACCCAAGGCGGTTCCGTGATGTTGTGGAAAAACACAGCATCAGCGCACGCTCCCAGACTTGATTTGTCTTAAGAAAACATGAATAAAACCCTATTTTCCAAGTCTTACCATTTTTAATGCTGCATTTACACGTAACGACGACAAGTTTCGAATGCCAGGAAGTTTACATTCATGGCCGAGTGTGATGATTCAGAGCAGAGGTGTCAGGTGTCCTCAGGAACTGCTGCAACCTGTTACCACGTGTTACCACGTGTTATGATTAATAGCATGTGTTGCTGGAGAATTATCAGGAACCATTACACACAGTCAAGAATAATGTTCTGCGCTGTTGTCAAATAAAGCTCAAATAAGCATTTTCAGTAAATCTTAAGACATTATTGTCACTTGTTCCATTGGTATATTTTTAAAAACACCTTTTAATTATATGTATGCTGCAAATTTTTGTATTCTTGCCAATATTTATAACTTAGATCTGGAAATATTAAATTATCGATCTTGTTTCTTGATGTATTTGCTAGCTATCATTTTTGAGTTGGTTGCATATGCTTAAATTTGTCACTGATGTGTCTGATTGGTCTTAATTAGTCAGGAAATGTAAATTTTCTTTAATTTACTGTTAAAAGAAGCTACAGTATTTCAAGTATCAATGTACCTTCCTCTCTCTGTGTAAAGAGCAACACGGGTCAAGATTCAGTGATGCACATTCAAGTTGGCTTGCTAAGTGATCCTGTACACTGACGCTTTAAACCACACTCAACAGGTCCTTGAATACATCATGGAAAAGGGATACTCTTGTTTCCATGACTACTGAAAGAGTGCCCGCCCTCCTACCCGCAGAGCAATCTTCATCTTCAGGGTGCAGCCTGGTGCCGAGTTCTTAAGGGGGAAGCGCTGGTTGAGCATCATTTCCTCGGCCTCCAGCAGACGGGTCAGTGGCAGCGTCAAGAGCCCCAAAGTACAGTCATGTTTGTGATCTTTCACCTGAAGACGACCACAACAAAAGAACATCGAACATCAGCCATAAGAAGAGCATTTCAACATTGGAAGATTCCTTTAGATCAGCAGTAAAAGGCTGGTCAATCACACTGCAATGAAGAAGTAAAAAGTACAGCCAGTGACACTGTTATTAAAGAACGATACAGACCTCAACATCCAAACACTGGGTCCTTGGGTCTTGGATGAGGAAGGTGAAGGCTTCCTCCCACACCGGTTCTTTGGTTTTGTATCTGATCTGGTGGAGAGAAACAGAGAAATATTAAACACCAAAGGCTAAAAACAAGAAACATTCAAGGATCCCATTAGCCGTGTAGGTGTTATGTACCTACAACCATAACCAATGTTTGCTTTGTTTCATTTTTTCCACGGGGTTATGATTATTCCTGCACGCCGTCCAAATTAACTTTGTGAAACAGTTTTGGAGGCTTCGCCTTGTTCTGAAGCCTCTTGGCCACAGAGAGAGTGGCATTAGCCAAGTCATCCAGGTCATAGTCATGTGACCGAGCAAAACAACAATCTGACTCATTATCATCATTTACAGAGTATATTTCTCACCTCCGGAGAAGAACTAAACATGTCCAAACAATGCTGCGTGTTTGTGGCTGACTCACTGGCTGTGCCATGGGGAAACGTGGCGGTAATTCCTAAATGGTAAATGTGATAATTTTGTTCAATCACTTGACTAAAAACTGAAAGTCGACACTGCAAGTGCATCTCTGTTGTTTAATTTTAACTCCACTGTGCTGGTGGACAATAGAAAAATGACAAAACTTGCATCATTACTCATGGAGATGTTGGTAAGTTTGGCTCATGGTCATGTTCTTCATCTATTTGATAACTTCATATCTCCTCTGGAATGCCGTGATGCATACTGTACTGTTCTTTTGCTTTCCAGGCTACACAGACAACACACAGTTTTACTTTTACACACACCTTTTCAGTTAATAAAAAGGTGAACAGTCACCGCATATAAATGTAATATGCAACACTGTTCTACCAATCAAATCACTTCACCGATCCACGCTGAGGGCAACGGCCCGCCCACCTGGGTGTGGAGCTGAGAGCAAGTGGAAGAGGCAGACAGAGCACTGTGTGTGTGTGATCAGCTTGCAAGCTGTAGTAGCAACCAGGGTTGTGAAAGGAAAATTGTGAAATCTGAGGAAAATTTACAGGGGGTCCCCCAGGAGCTGGGGTCTCGGGCCCGCAGGGCCCCACAAACCAAATTAATTTTGTATCTAATGATACATTTTCCACATCTCCTGGAAGAAAACATTAAAAAAGAAGTGCATACTTAAATGATCCTCGATTCAACGTTTCATTTGAACTGTCAATGATGATGTTGAAATAACAGAATATGACATGAAAGTAGGACCTGGAATGATGTTCCTTTTAATTGTAAACCAAATTATGCATCAAATTAGAACAATTAAACTACATGAAATTCATGAAGACTGAAAAAGCATTTCAAAAACCACAGCTAAAGCTTGTACAATATTTTGAAAATCATCATCAATAATATACCTTGCAGTAAAAAAAGTAATATACAGTGAGGAAAATAAGTATTTGAACACCCTGTGGTTTTGCAAGTTCTCCCACTTAGAAATCATGGAGGGATCTGAAATTTTCATCTTAGGTGCATGTCCACTGTGAGACAATGTAAAAACAAAACAAAAAAGATCCGTAAATCACAATGTATGATTTTTTAATAATTTATTTGTATGTTACTGCTGCAAATAAGTATTTGATCCCCTACCAACCTGCAAGAATTCTGGCTCACACAGATCTGTTAATTTTTTTTTAAGAAGCCCTCTTATTCTGCACTCTTTACCTGTATTAATTGCACCTGAACTTGTTGCCTGTATAAAAGACATCTGTTCACACACTCAATCAATCACACTCCAACCTGTCCACCATAGCCAAGACCAAAGAGCTGTCTAAGGACACCAGGGACAAAACTGTAGAACTGCACAAGGCTGGGATGGACTACAGGACAACAGGCAAGCAGCTTGGTAGAAGACAACAACTGTTATGATTATTTATTAGAAAGTGGAAGAAACACAAGATGACTGTCAATCTCCCTTGGTCTGGGATTCTATGCAAGATCTCACTTTGTGGGGTAAGGATGATTCTGAGAAAGCTCAGAACTACACAGGAGGACCTGGTCAATGACCTGAAGAGAGCTGGGACCACAGTCACAAAGATTACATTAGTAACACATGATGCTGTCATGGTTTAAAATCCTGCAGGGCAGCAAGGTCCCCCTGCTCAAGCCAGCACATGTCCAGGCCCGTTTGAATTTCACCAGTGACCATCTGGATGATCCAGAGGAGGCATGGGAGAAGGTCATGTGGTCAGATGAGACCAGAATAGAGCTTTTTGGAATCAACTCCACTTACCATGTTTAGAGGATGAGAACAACCCCAAGAAAACCATCCCAACCGTGAAGCATGGGGGTGGAAACATCATACTCTGGGGGTGCTCTTCTGCAAAGGGGACAGGACGACTGCACCGTATTGAAGGGAGGATGGATGGGGTCATGTATTGCGAGATTTTGGCAAACAACCTCCTTCCCTCAGTAAGAGCATTGAAGATGGGTCATGGCTGGGTCTTCCAGCATGACACTGACCCCAAACACACAGCCAGGGCAACTAAGGAGGGGCTCTATAAGAAGCATTTCAAGGTCCTGGAGTGGCCTGGCCAGTCTCCAGACCTGAACTCAATAGAAAATCGTTGGAGGGAGCTGAAACTCCAAACCTGAAAGATCTAGAGAAGATCTGTATGGAGGAGTGGACCAAAATCCCTGCTGCAGTGTGTGCAATTCTCGTGAAAAACTACAGGAAACATTTGACCTCTGTAATTGCAAACAAAGGCTACTGTACCAAATATTAACATTGATCTTCACAGGTGTTCAAATACTTATTTGCAGCACTAACATACAAATAAATTATATATATAAAAAAAAAAAAAATCATACATTGTGATTTCCAGATTTTTTTTTTTTTTTTTAGATTATGTCTCTCACTGTGGACATGTACCTAAGATGAAAGTTTCAGACCCCTCCATGATTTCTAAGTGGGAGAACTTGCAAAATCGCAGGGTGTTCAAATACTTATTTTCCTCACTGTATATTCTTGTGTAAATTCCTGTAAATCCATTCAAAGCCAGAATGTCTTTTTTTTCCAATGAAAGTCTCGAGCTGGTGTGCCCAACCGGTCGATCGATCGCGGGCTGAGTTCCAGTCGATCGCATGAAAAAAAAAAATCTGTCCCTGGGCTCGAAAGGATTTAGTGCTGCTATAACAGACTGATGCAGCAGGTGGCAGCAATGCACCAACAAGGACGCCGGCTGCTGTTAAACGCCAGAGAAGAAGAAGAGCTCTTCTTCTATGGTGGATAAGAAACGAAAAATTATAATTTTCGTCCTGGATTATTTTTCATTTATTCGCATGGCAAATCCATTTGTCTTATCTGCAATGTAAATGTGGCTTTACTGAAGAAAGGGAATTTGGAGCGGCATTTCATACGATTCACAAGAAATACAATGCTAATGCTAACCGGGTTAAATCCCCTCTGCTCGCTTGAAAAGCCAAGGAATTGAAAAGTCAGCGAGCAGCACAATGGTTCATGGTCCATAAATACGAAGAGTGATGAATGTGACGAACAAGATTGCAGCATTCTGTTCGGGCCAGGAGTCTGAGGATGTATTTATTCTGTTCACAGCTGGAGGAGACACACATCTGCTGCACACAGACGTTAGCAGACCCTCAGCAGAGGTCTGGTGGCTGCTGTATCACTGTATTACGTTACTAAGCCATATATATTGATTTATAACACAAAGCTGTCAAAGGGGGTAATAAATAAAAGTGTAAAGATGCTTGAATTTGTCATCAGAGCAGTAAATTGATCAGTCCGCGTGAGTACCGCGCAGATCGCTGCTGCGTTCATGTACCATCGGAAATTATAGCTTGTCTGCTTGGATTATTTTTTATGTGGGTGGGGGTCAGCTTCACTGGGCTCAGGCACCTTATATAGGCCAGAATTAATCTCTTTAGTGGATACAATGATTTTTTTTTTTTTAAACCAAAAATAAAACAAAAACCACACTCCTGCCATGAGCAACAGCTGAGTTTGAAACAACTCAGGTCATGGCAACAGTCCTGCAATTTCCGACGGTACCTGAACGCAGCAGCGTTCTGCGTGACGTTCACATGGAGTGATCAATTTACTGCTTTTCAGGTCTCCTGCACTTTTTTTCCCGCTCCTGTGAGTCCTGCGCCTTTCAGTCCAGCCCTTTATGGAACAGTCATCTGTCTGAAATTAAAGAATTTCTGAAACGTTCAAACCATGCTGAACATGCACAGCTTTTGGATTTGAAAGCAAGTTTAAAAGCATATTACACATGCTATCAAGCAGGTTGCAAAAGTGTGACCTGCAGGACTTCCCACACATGGACACAGAACTTAAGCACCAGGACAAAGATCGTGGATCCTAAGAGTCAACGTTATGATGATCATGTGCAGGGCATCTTGTCAGAAGGTGACAGGCACTTCACTGACATTGCCTCCAAACAGCCTGTTGTTAGTTTCCTCTGTTTTCCATTTAGGGAAAGTATAGATGTGGACTGTATATCGTCCAAAGTGGCATCACTCTTTAACCTGGATCCTCACACAGAAAAATGACATTGAGCTCAAATCCAGAGCAACGCCTGACATGAATGTCCAAATCTGGACTCTCATGCAGACAGAGAGTGTCTGAGTGGCTGCTTACGGCTGCACTCGGCTCCTACTGTCCGGACTATGAGAAACCAGCTTCCTCCTCTCGTGGCCAGAAGTCCCACTAAGGTAGGGAACAACTTTTCCAATTTGAGGCCAGTCCTAGGCCTAATTGTGCTTATTCTTTTCCACCATGCATATTTACTTCAATGATGCATTATTATTGTTAAAACCTACCAGAAAATTGTGTTATTATATTGGTGCACAATATGTTGCGGCTACACTGTGGTGTTCCATATGGCTCGGTAGATCTCGATACACTGTTGAATTTAAAAGTAGATCTCGGTTCAGAAAAGGTTGGGCACCCCTGGTCTAGAGATCAAAAAAAAAAAAAAAAAAAAAAAAAAAAAAATCACAATCGGTGTGAACAGCACAATGTTTTTCCAGAGACAAAAAAAAAAAAAAAAAAAAAATCTTACCATGTTTCTTGATGGCACAAGATGCAGTTCGCTCTTCATGTTTCTTTTATCTTTTCACAATGTCTTTCTCGCCATCTTCTCTCTGTCCGACGGCGCTCCATGACACAGACATGACCCAAAATTCTTCTTTTAAAAACTTGATGGCTCTAAAAATGTGCGAAGTCCACATGCTACGTTTAGCTTAAAGAACAGCGTCTTGCAGCGGGCACACAGCAGCACCATAGCAACCTACCAGTCCCACTTTACGACAACTGTCGTAACAGCCACGCATTGAGTGAGTGAGTCATTTTTCCTCTGCGGAACTCCGCGGACACTGATTTGTATCTGTTATACAGATCAGTGTCTGCGGAGTTATAAAACTTGCACAATGTCATAAAAAAGAACGCTTTGCGATAGGCATTTTAAAAACTCAGTGACGATCATGATTACAGAGTACAACACTAACACCCCCCCTTCCCCATGATAAAATCCGCAGAATAGGTACGGTCGGGCTTACGTCACTTCGTGTAGTTACGGCCGCCATTTTGGGTCGTCGCTGAAAACAAACTGTACGCGCACTCACAACCATTGTTGATATAGTCATCTTTATGTTGTGTGGGCCGCTGAAGAGGAGGTACTGCTGGCCCACCACCACCAGAGGGCGCCCTGCCTGGAGTGCGGGCTCCAGGCACCAGAGGGCGCCGCCGCCTCACGGGAGCAGCCAGGGTGACAGCTGTCACCCATCACCTGAGACAGCTGACGGCAATCATCAGTGGGGTATATCAGCAGGACGGCATCTCCACCTCATTGCCGAGATATCGTTTCTACCTGAGAGGTAACGTATCAAAGCTGACGGAGTGTATCCTTTTGGATTTGTGCTTAGTTTGTGGATTACTGTTCCAACGAGAGGTGGAGGTAACTTCCCTGCTGTTCGGAGTCCTGGGTGCAAACGCGCCCCCATCTAACTGTTCTTTGTTCCTCGCCAGCAGTACCAGGTCCGACACGCGGAGGCAGTGGCCACCTGGGAGTTCGGGACTTGGCGGCTCCAGTATTCCCGGGGTCCTGTGGCGGAGGAAGCCGTGTGGTTCCGGTCTTACCTTGGAGAGGCGTCTCCTATCTTCGAGCCTGCCCACACGACACTTTTGTGAATTGACTGTTGTCCATTTCCGTGATTGGTTGTATTCGTTGTGCACATTCACAACAGTAAAGCGTTGTTATTTGACTTACTCCATTGTCCGTTCATTTGCGCCCCCTGTTGTGGGTCCGTGTTCCTACACTTTCACAACAGGATATCTCGGCCAGCGTCATGGATCCCGAGGGGCGTCAACCGGCTGTTGAACGGCCAATGGAAGAACAGGGCGCACAGGCGTCCGCAGGAGGGGTAATCGGTGAGTTGCAGCGGATCCTCACCGCTTTCACGACTCGGTTGGATTTGATGACCGAGCAGAATGTCCTCCTGAACCGCAGGGTGGAGGCTCTCGCGGCGCAGGTGGAAGCGCGCCCTCCGGGCGCCGCTGCGGCTCTCCCTCCCATCGACCCTGTGCGTAACAGCGACGTTCCACTGGTTGTCCAACGACCCCTCCCACCTTCCCCTGAAGCATACATAAGCCCCCCAGAGCCGTACGGAGGCTGTGTGGAGACGTGCGCGGATTTTCTTATGCAGTGTTCGCTCGTCTTCGCACAGCGTCCCGTCATGTACGCGACTGACGCTAGCAAAGTAGCTTATGTGATAAATCTGCTTCGTGGTGAGGCACGCGCTTGGGCTACAGCGCTCTGGGAGCAAAGTTCACGGCTCCTTCTGACATATGATGGGTTTGTGAGGGAGCTCAGAACAGTGTCCGATCACCCTAATAGAGGAGAGACCGCTTCAGCCGTGCTGCTGTCAATGAGACAGGGGCGCCGGAGCGCAGCTGCCTATGCAGTCGACTTCCGCATCGCGGCTGCGAGGTCCGGCTGGAATAGCGCTGCCCTCCGCGCCGCCTTCGTAAACGGACTGTCGTTGGTCCTCAAGGAGCACCTGGTGGCTAAGGACGAACCGCGGGATTTAGATGGGCTCATCGATCTTGTCATACGATTAGACAATCGGTTAGATGAGCGCCGTCGGGAACGAGACGAAGGGCGTGGCCAGGCACGCGTCGTCCCTCTCCCTTCCGGTTCCGACCGCGTTCCGCCCTCCCCACGCTCCACGGCCCCTGCGCTCCGTGCGGTTACAGCCCCCCCTGCTGACGAAGCTATGGACACGAGTAGGGCAACATTTAGGGCACCGGTTACACAAAGGAGGCTGGCCCGCGGGGCGTGTTTTGTTTGTGGCTCGATTGAGCATCAATTAAGAGACTGCCCGGAGCGGTTAAACACCAACGCCCGCCCCTAGAAACTGGGCTAGGGGTGGGCCGAGACATTCACGTGGGACACACCCACATCGCCACACGACTCCCAGTTACAATCCTTTATGAGGATTTAACCCTGAAGGCCCCAGCACTGGTGGACACGGGCTCAGAAAGGAATTTGCTAGACAGCCAATGGGCCAGGGAGATAGGGTTCCCTCTGGTGGCGCTTACCTCGCCTGTGCAGGTACGGGCGCTAGATGGCTCCCTACTCCCTCCAATCACTCACAAGACACCACCAGTAACTCTGGTGGTGTCGGGGAATCACCGGGAGGAGATCGAGTTTTTCGTGACTCCGGCCACCTCCCATGTGATTTTAGGTTTCCCCTGGATGTTGAAACACAATCCGAAACACAATCAGTGGAGCGAAACCTGCCATCGGGTATGTTTAGGTTCCTCGGTTCCTCCCGGTTCCCAGGCCAGGGAGGAGGTCAGAGCCCCGCCCAATCTAGGGACGGTGCCGGTGCAGTACCATGACCTTGCGGAGGTGTTTAGCAAGGATCTGGCGCTCACCCTTCCCCCGCACCGCCCGCATGATTGTGCCATTGATTTGGTTCCAGGCGTTGAGTTCCTGTCCAGTAGGCTGTACAACCTCTCACGACCTGAACGCGAATCAATGGAGACCTACATCCGGGACTCTTTGGCTGCCGGGTTGATCCGGAATTCCACCTCCCCGATGGGTGCGGGTTTCTTTTTTGTGGGGAAAAAGGATGGCGGATTACGTCCATGCATCGATTTCAGGGGGCTGAACGAAATCACGGTTCGTAACCGATACCCCTTACCCTTGTTGGATTCGGTGTTCACGCCCCTGCATGGAGCCAAGATATTCACCAAGCTTGATCTTAGGAATGCGTATCACCTGGTTCGGATCCGGAAGGGAGACGAGTGGAAGACGGCATTTAACACCCCGTTAGGTCATTTTGAGTACCTGGTCATGCCGTTCGGTCTTACAAACGCTCCCGCGACGTTCCAAGCATTAGTTAATGATGTCTTGCGGGACTTCCTGCACCGATTCGTCTTCGTATATCTAGACGACATACTCATCTTTTCTCCGGATCCTGAGACCCATGTCCGACATGTACGTCAGGTCCTGCAGCGGTTATTGGAGAACCGGCTGTTTGTTAAGGGCGAGAAGTGTGAGTTTCACCGCACCTCTTTGTCCTTCCTGGGGTTCATCATCTCCCCCAACTCCGTCGCTCCTGATCCGGCCAAGGTTGCGGCGGTGAGAGACTGGCCCCAACCCACAAGCCGTAGGAAGCTGCAACAGTTCCTCGGCTTTGCGAATTTCTACAGGAGGTTCATTAAGGGCTACAGTCAGGTTGTTAGCCCCCTGACAGCCCTGACCTCACCAAAAGTCCCCTTCACCTGGTCGGATCGCTGCGATGCCGCGTTCAAGGAGTTGAAACGGCGCTTCTCGTCTGCACCCGTTCTGGTGCAGCCCGATCCTAGTCGCCAGTTAGTGGTTGAAGTGGACGCCTCGGACTCAGGGATAGGAGCTGTGCTGTCCCAGAGTGGGAAGACCGATAAGGTCCTTCATCCGTGTGCCTATTTTTCCCGCAGGTTGACCCCGGCTGAACGGAACTATGACGTTGGCAACCGAGAACTCCTTGCGGTGAAAGAGGCTCTTGAAGAGTGGAGACACCTGTTGGAGGGAACGTCCGTGCCATTCACGGTTTTCACTGACCACCGGAACGTGGAATATATCAGGACCGCCAAGCGGCTGAATCCCAGGCAAGCCCGCTGGTCACTGTTCTTCGGCCGTTTTGACTTCCGCATCACCTACCGGCCCAGGACCAAGAACCAGAAATCGGATGCCTTGTCCCGGGTACACGAAGACGAGGTCAAAACGGAGTTGTCGGATCCACCGGAACCCATCATCCCGGAGTCCACTATCGTGGCCACCCTCACCTGGGACGTAGAGAGAACCGTCCGGGAGGCCCTGGCACGAAGCCCGGACCCCGGGACTGGACCAAAGAACAGACTTTACGTCCCACCAGAAGCAAGGGCTGCAGTCCTGGACTTCTGTCACGGCTCTAAGCTCTCCTGTCATCCAGGAGTGTGAAGAACCGTGGCAGTTGTCCGGCAGCGCTTCTGGTGGGCGTCCCTGGAGGCCGACGTCCGGGACTATATCCAGGCCTGTACCACCTGCGCCAGGGGCAAGGCCGACCATCGCAAGGCTCCGGGACTGCTACAGCCGCTGCCCGTGCCTCATCGCCCCTGGTCCCACATCGGCCTGGATTTTGTCACGGGCCTCCCACCGTCCCAGGGAAACACCGTCATCCTCACGATAGTGGACCGATTCTCCAAGGCGGCCCACTTCGTGGCCCTCCCGAAGCTCCCAACGGCCCAGGAGACAGCGGACCTCCTGGTCCACCACGTCGTCCGCCTGCATGGGATACCATCAGACATCGTCTCCGATCGCGGTCCCCAGTTCTCCTCGCACGTCTGGAGGAGCTTTTGCCAGGAACTGGGGGCCACGGTCAGTCTCTCATCCGGGTATCACCCCCAGACCAACGGGCAAGCAGAGCGGGCCAATCAAGAAATGGAGCAAACACTACGTTGTGTGACAGCCGCGCACCCGGCGGCCTGGAGTACTCATCTGGCCTGGATCGAGTACGCCCACAACAGTCAAGTGTCATCAGCCACCGGCCTCTCCCCCTTTGAGGTGTGTTTGGGGTATCAGCCCCCATTATTCCCGGTGGTTGAGGGAGAGGTCGGTGTGCCCTCGGTCCAGGCCCACCTGCGGAAGTGCCGTCGGGTGTGGCGTGCCGCCCGTTCTGCTTTGTTGAAGGCCCGGATGAGGGTGAAGACCCATGCAGACCGGCGGCGGACCCCGGCCCCTACGTATTGCCCCGGGCAGGAAGTGTGGTTGTCCACCAAGGACATTCCACTGCAAGTGGCCTCCCCAAAACTGCAAGACAGGTACATAGGTCCGTTTAAGATTCTCAAGGTCATCAATCCCGCCGCAGTGAGGCTTCGGCTTCCAGCCTCACTACAGATCCATCCAGTATTTCATGTGTCAAAGATCAAGCCCCATCACACCTCGCCCCTCTGTACACCCGGTCCGGCACCACCTCCTGCCCGGATCATCGATGGCGAGCCGGCTTGGACAGTGCGCCGGTTGTTGGACGTCCAACGGATGGGCCGGGGCTTTCAATATCTGGTGGACTGGGAGGGGTACGGTCCCGAAGAACGCTCCTGGGTGAAGAAGAGCTTCATCCTGGACCCGGCCCTCCTGGCCGACTTCTACCGTCGCCACCTGGACAAGCCCGGTCGGGCGCCAGGAGGCGCCCGTTGAGGGGGGGGGGTCCTGTTGTGTGGGCCGCTGAAGAGGAGGTACTGCTGGCCCACCACCACCAGAGGGCGCCCTGCCTGGAGTGCGGGCTCCAGGCACCAGAGGGCGCCGCCGCCTCACGGGAGCAGCCAAGGTGACAGCTGTCACCCATCACCTGAGACAGCTGACGGCAATCATCAGTGGGGTATATCAGCAGGACGGCATCTCCACCTCATTGCCGAGATATCGTTTCTACCTGAGAGGTAACGTATCAAAGCTGACGGAGTGTATCCTTTTGGATTTGTGCTTAGTTTGTGGATTACTGTTCCAACGAGAGGTGGAGGTAACTTCCCTGCTGTTCGGAGTCCTGGGTGCAAACGCGCCCCCATCTAACTGTTCTTTGTTCCTCGCCAGCAGTACCAGGTCCGACACGCGGAGGCAGTGGCCACCTGGGAGTTCGGGACTTGGCGGCTCCAGTATTCCCGGGGTCCTGTGGCGGAGGAAGCCGTGTGGTTCCGGTCTTACCTTGGAGAGGCGTCTCCTATCTTCGAGCCTGCCCACACGACACTTTTGTGAATTGACTGTTGTCCATTTCCGTGATTGGTTGTATTCGTTGTGCACATTCACAACAGTAAAGCGTTGTTATTTGACTTACTCCATTGTCCGTTCATTTGCGCCCCCTGTTGTGGGTCCGTGTTCCTACACTTTCACAACACTTTACTGCTGTTTATTCGCAAAGGCCTGCCGATTTGGTCATGCCAAATGGCGTAGGTACGGTTGGACATCTGGGTCTCTGATGTGTGTGCACATAGCAACACGCATAGTAACCAGCGAGCCGCTGAAAACAAACCGCTGTCACGTTCATTTCCTACTTGACGTTCATCACACTTGCATCGTTCTGCCACATTTTTTTCTACTTAATATACACCAGTTTTCACAAGGAATGCCACAACGTGTGCTGCAGTAATAGTGCTTCAAAGGCCGCTGAACAGTACAGCCAAAGCAGAAATGTGAAGGGTCTCAACCAGCCACACCCCAGGCCAATGAGGGCGAAGTCGAAGCTTCATTTCAGCTCACCTCCTGCAGCTGCCTGTCTTGGTGAACCTGCTACAGCAGTAACCTCACCCAGAGAGTTCCTGCCTCCAGCTGACCTGAGTGACCTTGTCCAACGTCACATGATTATGTTAATATGGAACAGGTGTCCTAAAAGGAAGAGTTGGAACGCCTGAGAAAGGAGAACTCACAGCTGAAGACAGAATGCGTTCCTGCGAGCCGAGCAGAATAAGGGGAGAAGCAGAATGTGGTGCTTTGGGAGCTTGAAAAAAAAAAATGCACTTTTTGATTTTTTAACTTATCGTGGTTGGTACAGCCAACTGCACACAATCGTGGCATTCTGTGTGAAAACTGGTGTATATTAAGTAGAAAAAGCCGTGGCAGAACGCTGCGAGCGTGATGGATGTCAAGTAGGAAATAAGCGCGACAGCGGTTTGTTTTCAGTGGCTCGCTGGTTACTATGTGCGTTGCTATGTGTGCGCGCATCAGGGACCCGGATGTCCGACCGTACCTATTCCTCAGATCCGTGAAGTTTTCACAGCCCTGTTGGCAACTTTCTGTTTAGTGAAGGCATCTTTCAATACAACATCTAAAATTGAAGTCCGTTTCCTGTCAGTTTTTGAGTCTTCTGAGTTCGCGCCCCCCCCAACAACCGGTACATTAACCCTTTAAACCTGACTGTAAACTCACAAAGTAGGGATGGATCCATTGGAACTCCAGCACCCTGAGACTGAGCACTCAGCAAAAAGAGGTGAGCTGAGAATTAACAAGTGTCGAAGTAACTAGTCAGAATGAAACAAGAAGAGTCCAGGAGGACATCAAGAAGCTGGTCTGTGTGCAAACTCCTGGTGGCTCAGAGACCACCAGAGGTTTGTGGTGGTGGTGAAGAAGAAGAGGATCTCCAAGACCAGATCCGTCAGTAGGAATACAACCTGCAAATAGAGGTGGTGGCTGACACAAGGAAAACCTACAAATGGCTGACAAAGGCTGTTCTGAAGGGCAGCACAATGATTCTGATCACGACAGCACAACAACAGGCACCAGTTCCAAGGAGGCAGGGGTCTACCGTAGCCAAAAGGATCCAAGGTGCAGAGTGTGCAGAACTGCCCCTGGGACAGTCCACCACATAGTACAAGCTACAAAATACAAAATAGAAGCTGTATGCACTGTTCTCTGTCCAGAACAGTGCAGTTCTACAATAAGCTAAACTACTGCCCAAGACCCTCAAACTGCCAGGACTCTGGTAAACGACCAGAGATTGATTTGAATAATGTATCGCAATGAAGTGACACAAGGACACAAAGTATTTGTAACATGTTATTAATATTATGTGCTTCCTAAGGGTTTTTCACAGTCTGGTACTGACTGACCAAAATCAGCCTTCAAATCACTTTGTGTGTGTGTGTGTGTGTGTGTATATATATATATATATATATATATATATATATCACAGTATGTGGAATCTGCTTAATTCTCACCTTGCTGTCGTAGGACTTTTTGTCGACTCTGAAATGGACAAATGGACTGGGAACACTGACCACTTTCTTTGCAGACTGCAAAAGAAGAAAAGGATTTTCTTCAAGAAGATAAACAATAGTAAAGTTTTTAATTTATGATTTAAAATTGGTCACAATTTTTTTTTTTCACATCCAAAATCAGAAAAGGTTGGGACGACTAACATTTATTTTGACTTCCATTTCATTGTACACCATATGAACCAGAGATATATTTCTTGTTTTGTGGGGTCAACTTCATTCCACTTGTTAATATACAGCCATTCCTGCATTTAAAGCCTGAAATGCATTCCACAAAAAAAGCTGGGATGGAGCAGTGGAGGGCTAGTCATGAGGTAACCATGATTTGGTAAAAAAGCAGTACCAACTAAAGACTAAGTCTTTGAGGCGCAAACATGGGCAGAGGATCTCCAGATTGTCAACAAATGCTTGAGAAAATTATTGAAATTTTTAAAAACAATGTCCCCCCCAAAGAAATAGGGAAGGGATTTGCATATTTCCCCCTGTCCAATTCAAAAAACAACTAAACAATTCAAGTAATTTGAAGGAATTTCTGTGTGTGTGTGTGTGTGTGTGTGTGTGTGTGTGTGTGTGTGTGTGTGTGTGTGTGTGTGTGTGTGTGTGTGTGTGTGTGTGTAAGGTGAGATCACAAGCCTAAGATGAACACCCGCGAGCTCCAATCCCTCAGAAGGCACTGCATCAAGATCAATCATTCATCAACAGCCGATATAACCACATGGGCAAGGGTTTACTTTGGGAAACCTTTGTCAAGTACTACAATATAAGTTACATTCACAAATACCACTTAAAACTTTACTGTGCAAAAAAGAAGCCTGCCTGCAGTCCTGATCTGTCCACAACAGAGAATATGTGGACAGGTATTTAAATAATTTGTTCATTGGCAAAAATTGCCTAATCTGTTGGTCTCTGGTAGATATGGGCTCTGATGGAATCAATGGACAACCACCCAATGCGGGTGTGCAGCACACTTCCAGATGCAACAGAAGACAAACCAATAAGGCACAGATAAAACTAATGCCTCCTGGACGTCCACTGGCAATCAAATGAACAAGCAAGAGACCAAAACAGTAAACGTGCAACCACCGGGAAAGCTCTCCGTCTGATGTTTGCTCTAAGTTTTGAGCATGCACAAAACTTTCAGATGAATTTGCCAGACATCAGCTGATGAGGAACATATTAAACAAATGAAAAAGGACTATTGCAGGACAAAAACAGACACAAACAGATATCTTAAGATGTTGTCACACTGTGATGGATAAGTTACATATTTAAATATTTTTGTCCAGCGACAAAATTGGGTAATCTGCTGCTCTCCAGTGTATTTGAGGCTCAGATGGACAGATGATATCACATTTCCACTGGCAGCTGCATTTAGCAGAAGAATGTTCCCAGTTTCAAGACTAGCTGGGGAGGAGCCGGGTTTGAGCAGGATTCGCCATACTTGTCAAGTATGACATACAATGTCATACTTCCTCACTACATTCATGCACTGACGGCATTATCTCACTGTGCTGGCATTCAGTATGGCTGCAGTAGTGAGGACATCAAACACATTTGCAGCGCCTTCTCACCAAGAGAATATGCAGGGTGCGCGCCAAAGTCCGAATAAAAATTCTTTCTTCAATCTGACCTTGACTAAATGAACAGCTGTGTTGAGAACTGTCCTCTCTCAACCTGGTGTTGAAGTCATACCCTGTGCCAAAACTTTGGCAAATCAGAAGCGCAGTGTGACAAATCAGACAACCACAGGATATGAATGCATAGGTGTAGTAAAAGTAAAAACAACTAAACGACAAAATGGCAAACAAATGTCAGCCACCAGGAAGTTCTCCACCTGATGCCACGCAAAGTTTTGAGCAAGCACAAAACTTTCCAATGGCCTCGGCAGACCAGGATTACATTTGATGAATGAGAAACGAAAATGAACACAAATGGAAATCTAAATTCGCATTAGTTCCTCATGTTTTCTTAATCTGTTACAGTGTGCCAGCTGCTTATCAAAGGTTACATTTTTTTTTTTAAATAAATTAGACCATTTATCTTTTTTTAAGTTTCTTAATTTTTTTTTTGAGTTTGCTGCAAAGCAGGATGATTTACACACACACACACACACACACACACACACACACACACACACACACACACACACACACACACACACACACACACACACACACACACACACACACACACACACACACACACATATATGTGCTATGTGACTAAAAAGATTAATCCAGGTTTTGAGTATATTTCTTATTGTTACATGGGAAACAAGGTACCAGTAGATTCAGTAGATTCTCACAAATCCAACAAGACCAAGCATTCATGATATGCACACTCTTAAGGCTATGAAATTGGGCTATTAGTAAAAAAAAAGTAGAAAAGGGGGTGTTCACAATAATAGTAGTGTGGCATTCAGTCAGTGAGTTCGTCAATTTTGTGGAACAAACAGGTGTGAATCAGGTGTCCCCTATTTAAGGATGAAGCCAGCACCTGTTGAACATGTTTTTCTCTTTGAAAGCCTGAGGAAAATGGGACGTTCAAGACATTGTTCAGAAGAACAGCGTAGTTTGATTAAAAAGTTGATTGGAGAGGGGAAAACGTATACGCGGGTGCAAAAAATTATAGGCTGTTTATCTACAATGATCTCCAATGCTTTAAAATGGACAAAAAAAAAAAAAAAAAAAAAAAAGAGTTGTGTGGAAGAAAACGGAAAACAACCATCAAAGTGGATAGAAGAATAACCAGAATGGCAAAGGCTCACCCACTGATCAGCTCCAGGATGATCAAAGACAGTCTGGAGTTAACTGTAAGTGCTGTGACAGTTAGAAGACGCCTGTGTGAAGCTAATTTATTTGCAAGAATCCCCCACAAAGTCCCTCTGTTAAATAAAAGACGTGCAGAAGAGGTTACAATTTGCCAAAGAACACATCAACTGGCCTAAAGAGAAATGGAGGAATATTTTGTGGACTGATGAGAGTAAAATTGTTCTTTTTGGGTCCAAGGGCCACAGACAGTTTGTGAGATGACCCCCAAACTCTGAATTCAAGCCACAGTTCACAGTGAAGACAGTGAAGCATGGTGGTGCAAGCATCATGATATGGGCATGTTTCTCCTACTATGGTGTTGGGCCTATATATCGCATACCAGGTATCATGGATCAGTTTGGATATGTCAAAATACTTGAAGAGGTCATGTTGCCTTATGCTGAAGAGGACATGCCCTTGAAATGAGTGTTTCAACAAGACAATGACCCCAAGCACACTAGTAAAGGAGCAAAATCTTGGTTCCAAACCAACAAAATTAATGCCTCGCAGATATAAAAAAATCATGAAAAACTGTGGTTATACAAGAAAATACTAGTTTAGTGATTCACAGGATTGCTAAAAAAGCAGTTTGAACATAAAAGTTTTGAATTTGTAGCGTCAACAGCAGATGCTACTATTATTGTGAACACCCCCTTTTCTACTTTTTTTTTTTTTACTAATAGCCCAATTTCATAGCCTTAAGAGTGTGCATATGATGAATGCTTGGTTTTGTTGGATTTGGGACAATCTACTGAATCTACTGGTACCTTGTTTCCCATGTAACAATAAGAAATATACTCAAAACCTGGATTAATCTTTTTAGTCACATAGCACTACTATTATTCTGAACACTACTGTAAGACACACTTATTTTCCCTTTCGTATGGCAAGCATGCTGGTATACGAGGTCTATTAGAAAAGAAACCGACCTTTTTATTTTTTCAAAAACTATATGGATTTGAATTACGTGTGATTGCGTCAGACAAGCTTGAACCCTCGTGCACATTTTCATGCCTGTCGGTTGCGTCATTCGCCTGTGGGCAGGCTTTGAGTGAGCACTGGTCCACCCCCTCGTCGGAATTCCTTTGTCTGACTTCTTCCTGAGAGACTGGCACTTTGATTGATCAAAATTTTTTCTGAAACTGTAAGGCACATCCAAGTGGACACCATTCGAGAAATTCAGATAGTTTTCGGTGAAAATTTTAACGGCTGATGAGAGACTATGCAGTGTTACTGTCACTTTAAGGACTGCCCACGGAGCCGGGCAGCACGCCGCGCCCCCAGCCGCCGTCGTCAGCCTGTTACGAGCTGAACACTTCAAAATTTAAGCCTCTGTTGACCCAGGATGTCGTGAGATAACAGAAGTTTCAGAAGAGGTCGGGATCAGCAGTTTATTCGGACATTCCACTGTTAAAGGAGATTTTGTAATGAAAGACGTGCGGACAGATTCACGCGTCGGCACCCAGCCGCTCATGGCGCGGCGCCACAGCAAAACACCTCCGTTGGAAGCATTACAGGACAAGTTTGAACATGCCCAGCTGTTAAACGATTTCTCGGATACTCACTCGACTGAAAGCCATTGAAAACCGCCTGAATTTTACGAATGGTTATCAACACGGAGGTGTTTTTCTGTGGCGCCGCGCCATGAGCGGCTGGGTGCCGACGCGCGAATCCGTCCGCACGTCTTTCATTACAAAATCTCCTTTAACAGTGGAATGTCCGGATAAACTTGCTGATCCCGACCTCTTCTGAAACTTCTGTTATCTCACGACGTCCTGGGTCAACAGAGGCTTAAATTTGGAAGTTTTCAGCTCGAAACAGGCTGACGACGGCGGCTCGGGGCTCCGTGGGCAGTACTTAAAGCGACAGTAACACTCCATAATCTCTCATCAGCCATTAAAATTTTCACCGAAAACTGTCTGAATTTCTCGAATGGTGTCCACTTGGATGTGCCTTACAGTTTCAGAAAAAAATTTGATCAAGCAAAGCGTCAGTCTCAGGAAGAAGTCAGACAAAGGAATTCCGACAAGGGGGGTGGACCAGTGCTCACTCAAAGCCTGCCCACAGGCGAATGACGCAACCGACAGGCGTGAAAAAACTCACGCATGCGCACGAGGGTTCAAGCTTGTCTGACGTAATCGCAAGTGATTCAAATCCATATAGTTTTTTTAAAAAAATAAAAAGGTTGGTTTCTTTTCTAATAGACCCCGTAGTTTTGTTTTACGCATTTTACTCTTTTAGTTCATTTTATTAGGAAACCGAGCATGCCGCGGCCTCAACTTTACCTAAATTCTGGGTCTTTTAGTGAAGCTTAGGGCAAGTGGCCGGCAATCACCTTAGTATTTCTTTTGTTTTCTTCTTGTTTAATGCTCATACATACAATCATACAGTATTTCTTGTCTTTCTGATGTCTGATTCTGTTTTTTCTCTCTGTTTAAGGTGCAGCTCCATCCAGAGATGGGAGTTGTATTTGTGCTGGAGACCCTCTTGTCCTGTGCACCAACAGCATTTCCTATATATTCATTTTGTGAATTGTTCTGTAATTTGTGTCTGTATCATGGCCCAAGCAGAGGCAGCCCTTTGAGTCTGGTCTGCTTGAGGTTTCTTCCTCAGAGGGAGTTTTTCCTTACCACTGTTACTCTGGGGGTTGGTAAGGTTAGACCTTACTTGTGTGAAGCACTTTGAGGCAATGAAATTAAACTGAAATTGAAAAAAATTGTCCCTCCTCTGCACATGTTGTCCAAACCATCTCAATCTTGCCTCTCTGAGTTTGTCTCCAAACAGTCTCACCTGAGCTGTCCCTCTGATATGTTCATTCTTATCTTGTCCATCCTCATCAGCCACCAAAGAAAACCACAGCATCTCTGTCTCCTGTCTTATTGTTCATGCCTCCGTCTGTAATAAGACAACTGGTCTCACTACTGTCTTGTAGACTTTCTCCTTCACTCTTGCTGATATTCTTTGGTCACTCCTGCCTGCACTCTGTTCTTCACCTCTTTACCACACTCTCCATTATTTTGGACAGCTGACCCCAAGTATTTAAACTCATCTTCTTTCAACATTTATACTACTTGTAACTGCACTATTCCACTGTGTTCCCTCTCATTCACACATGTACTCAGTCTTGCTCCAACTGACTTTCATTCCCCTGCTCTCCAGAGTGCATCTCCACATCTCAAGGCTAGTCTCAACCTGTCCTCTACTCTCACTACAGATCATCTGCAAACATCATAGTGCATGGAGACTCCTGTCTGATCTCATCTGTCAACCTGTCCATCACCATTGCAAACAAGAAAGGACTCAGAGCTGATCTTTGGTGTAATCCCACCTCCACCTTGAATGAGTCTGTCATTTCTACTATGCATCTCACCGCTGTCACACTATTCTTGTACATGTCCTGCACTACTCTCACATACTTCTCTGATACTCCAGACTTCCTCATACAATACCCCAACTCTTCTCTTGGTACACCTTCATAAGCTTTCTTTTAATCCAAACACACAATGTAACTCCTTCTGGTCTGTCAAAGCAAACATCGTATCTGTAGTGCTCTTCTCAGCATGAAGCCATATTGCTGCTCACAGATCTTCACCTGTTTTCTAAGCCTAGCTTCTACTACTCTTTCCCATAACTTGATGTTGTGGCTGATCTGCTTTATGCCTCTGTAGTTCCTGCAGCTCTGCATGTCTCCTTTTTCTAAAAATAGGAACCAGCAATCTTCTCCACTCCTCAGGCATTCTGTCATTTTAAAGGGTTGTATTAAACAATGTGGTTAACCGCTCCACTGCCATCTCTCCTAAACATTTTCATGCCTGGAATGGTCTCACCATCATCTAGTAAAGTTTCCCTTTAACCTGTGCTGATATCCTTTTGTCAAAAATCATTCCTGTCACCTTTCTCCACCCACTCCACCTTGCCTGCATTCCCTTCTTCACCTCTCTACCACATTATGCATGACTTTAAACAGCTGAACTCAAATATTTAAATATCTGAACTGGACTATTCCACCGTACTCCCTCTTAATCACACACCTGTACTCCATCTTGCACTTACTGATTTTCATTCCCCTTCTCTTCAGAGCATATCTTCACCTCTACAAGCTCTAATCAACCCGCTCCCTATTCCCACTGTGGATCATGATGTCATCCCCAAACATCCGACTCCTGTCTGATCTCATCTGCCAACCACTCCATCACCACTGGAAACAAGAACAGTCTTGCAGCTGATATTTGATGTAATTCCAGAACTCTGACCCATCTATCACTCCAGTAATTTTCTTTTTTCTTGAGGACTAAATGCTTAATCATTTAGCCATATCAGATTTAGGAGAATAGGAATTCATATTAAAACCTGTTTAAGTTATTTTTCCACAGATGTGGAGATGTTGAAAACTAATTTAAGCTCATATCGCAACTGTTGCGTTGTTTTTTGTGTATAGCTGTTTGGAAAGTACTACCACAATTTCATTGCAGAAATGCAATGACAAACATATATTCAACAGGCTTAATTTAGTTCAATATACATCAAAGGTAGCTTCAAATTAGTTTAAACCAATGTACATCTTTTGAACAACCCTTTAAACCAGTTTACCTGATCACATACGAGGTCTGTATCTCGCGAATGGTTTCCACCTGGCTGTCTCAAACTATTTCTGAAAAAATTTTCATGGAGCAAAGCGGCAGTCGCTCAGCCATTTCTAAACAATGAAAATCCGCCGAGGGGGCTGGACCACTCCTCCCACAAGGCGTGCTCACAGGCGAATGACGCAACCGACAGGCGTGAAAAACTCACGCATGCGCACGAAGGTTCAAGCTTGGCTGATGTAAGCGCACATGATTCAAATCCATATAGTTTTTGAAAAAAATAAAAAGGTCCGTTACTTTTCAGACAGACCTCGTATAAGAAACAAAATGACATTTTCTTTTTTCAAGATAAATTCGAAGTCAGTATCAGGTCATAATATCAGTTGGGATAGAGTCAAAATACCACAACGTTAGTGTGTGCTGAGGATGAAGAGGATGAGGAAGATCAGAGAGAAGAATCTGTTGGGAAAGTGTAAGTACACGGACCCACAACAGGGGGCGCAAATGAACGGACAATGGAATAGGTCAAATAACAACACTTTACTGTTGCGAACGTGCACAACAAACACAACAGATTACACAATAGATCAAAGGTCAAATTACAAGGTGTCGTGTGGACAGGCTCGAAGATAGGAGACGCCTGTCCAAAGCAGAACCGGAACCACACGATTTCCTCCGCCACCAGACCCTGGGAATACTGGAGCCGCCAAGTCCCGAACTCCCAGGTGGCCACTGCCTCCGCGTGTCGGACCTGGTACTGCTGGCGAGGAACAAAAACACAATTAAACCTGGGTGCGTCTGCACCCAGCAATCTGCACGGCAGGGAAGCTACCTCCACCTCTCGTTGGAGAAAAAGTCTGTTATCACTCACAAAAATCACAAAAAGGGCTTTCTATCAAGCAGTCAGGCTGAGGATATTACCTTTCAGGTAGAACGATATCTCGGCAAAGAGGTGGAGATGACGTCTTGCTGATATACCGATGCAGATCAGATGAGTGGTGACAGCTGTCACAGGTGATGAGTGTCAGCTGTCACCCCGGCTGCTCCTGTGAGGCGGCAGCGCCCTCTGGTGCCTGGAGCCCGCACTCCAGGCAGGGTGCCCTCTGGTGGTGGTGGGCCAGCAGTACCTCCTCTTCAGCGGCCCACACAACAGAATCGTTCTGATCTAGAAGCTTCAATGAGTTCAGGTTGTGCTGATAAATGAGGTACAATTATTGATTATCGATTGGTATGGAGTCCTTTCAACCAGCAGATGTTATTTCTCTTGCACAGCAGCACAAGTTAAAGTGCTTTGAGTGTCTGCATCAGGAGGAAAATCACTTTTACTTCAGTACTGCAGGTCACACAAAGAGCAAAACCCAGACATTTTAAATAATACTTCAAACAGCAATTATACAGAATAAAAGCATCAGACTGAGAATGAAAGTAGGAGCAGAAAAAGGCACCGCTGGCGTCTGACACCAAGATCCTCTCATCGTCTCAACAAAACACACACACACACAAAATCAAATAAGCTGTAAAGCCACAAAAAAAAAAAAAAAAAAAAAAACTTAAAAGTGCAGAAAACATAAAAGTATCTTGCATCTACTTTGATTTGTTACTGAACGTAGTGACTTTAACAATACTGGATGAATATTCTAGTCATTTTTGTACAGAATGGAAGAGTTCCTTTCTGCAGAGAGGAAAATCTAAAAACTTGAAGCAGGAATGTGAAATGCTAAATTTCTAACTGTTAGAGTATATGGGAGTGTTATAACAGTACACGGGCCCTGAGTGCATCTGTGCGTGTCAATATTTTGTGCACGTTACTTGAACAAAATATTATCTAATTTTCATCAAATTTTAACTGGACATCGAAAACAGGATCATCTGGGATGAGTTTAAATTTGACAATGATCGAGTTTGACTATGACCCTCAAAGCCCCGCCCCAAAACAAAGTACTGATTATTGTAATTTCTTAACTCCTGACAGTTGTAGGTTTAATATTTTTAAATAAATCCCCAACTTTTCATAATTTGTATATAGAATTATTATTCATCTGTCCATATGTGTGTCATGGCTGCTTTATAGTGCTCATGATAACTTTGTTCACAAAATCTAATCCAGTTTTCACAAAATTTGAAGTGGACATTGCCAACTCTGATCTTCAGTTGTGGAAAGTCACGCCCACAATGTAAACACCAATTTCTACATCACACATGAAGGAATTAATAAATTTGACAGCGCAAAACGGAAACACACGATGCAGATTACGCATGGCCCACCCCGACAGACTGGCATATACGGAAAGTCACAAGAATAAAAACTGGATGCATTATATCACAAACACTCACTTGTTATACATCAAAGTCAAAAGACCCACATCTGGTGTTAATTGTTTTGCTGTGTTTTATGAACAAGGTTATGCTACATGCCTGCTAGCGAGCTGCCTGAATGAGACTTAATCCAACAGTTCAATTTTTGTAATTATTTACTTTTGAGCGTCTCTACCGAAAGGTGATTATTTAGATTTGTTTTATAATGGAAAAAGCAAGAATCATGTGCTGCCCCCTGGTGGCATTGTTAATGTACACAGCCTCACGTAGTTATTGAGGGACAACAGGAGGATTGAGGAAACAATATACACAGAATTCATCCTCCCTAGTGCAGCAAATAACGGAATATTTTCAGAGGAATCCTTCAAATGGTGAAAAACCGACTGGCCCGCTGAATTTTCAATAGACAGAATTACATATAAAGAATTACACAGGGGTCAAAAATTGCAAATGTGCCAATCATATTGAAAACTGTACCACATTATTTATCTGAACATAAATATTCCAAAAAGGTATAGTTTGGACCATCTGTGACTGAATGTTCTGGAGTTTTGTGGTAAAAACATTAAGAATGGTGACAAAGGTCAATTTCAGTTTATACAGGGGTCAGAAGTTAAAGTTGCTCCAATTTTGGTAAAAAAAAAAAAAAAAAGTGATGCAAATTATTGGTTAACTTAATAGGATTTTAAAAAGGAAAGGTTTGCATCATATGTCATGCTTAGTTATCATGTTACAGGGTAACATATGTCACATGAAAATTCAGTAAAGTATGTCTTCTATAATACATTCCAATTCTAAGGTAGAACTCTACTCATGTATACTAAAGTATATCTAAATATCTAAAAAAAAAAAAAGATGAAGAGCAGAATAAGAATAGAGTAGAGTAGAGCCACTTAGGTGTCTGGTCTTGAGAACCAGGGACGATAGGTTGAAAAGCTTTTTTATCCCATGGGAACTCTCTCTACCCACCTAAGTAGCTTAAGAAAATGGCCATCATGTATATAAGTGATATTTACACAATAAGGGAAATAAATAACATATACAAGAAATATAGTTACTACATAATATTATTACTACATAATATTACAGGTGTTAGCATCTAAAACCTAAATCCTCATACAGGAGAAGATTGTATTATACATATACCTAGCCTGTAGACTAGTAGTAAAATCAAATTACAGCTAGTAGGCTAAGCTATAAATACAGTGGGGGAAAATAAGTATTTGACCCTGTGTCAGTTTTGCAGGTTTTCCCACCTACAAAGAATGGAGAGGTCTGTACCTTTTATTGTAGGTACACTTCAACTGTGAGACAGAATCTAAAAAAAAAAAAAAAAAAAAAAAAAAAAAAAAAATCCAGAAAATCACATTGTATGATTTTTAAATAATTAATTAGTAAATTATGGTGGAAAATAAGTATTTGATCCCCTAGAAAGACAGAGCTTAACAATTGGTACAGAAACATTTGTCTGCCTTTACAGAGGTCAGAAGTTTCTTGTAGTTCTTAACCAGGTTTTCACACACTGCAACAGGGATTTTGGTCCACTCCTCCATACAGATCTTCTCCAAATCTTTCAGGTTTGGAGTTTCAGCTCCCTCCAAAGATTTTCTATTGAGTTCAGGTCTGGAGACTGGCCAGGCCACTCCAGGACCTTGAAATGCTTCTTACGGAGCCCCTCCTTAGTTGCCCTGGCTGTGTGTTTGGGGTCATTGTCATGCTGAAGACCCAGCCTTGACCCGTCTTCAATGCTCTTACTGAGGGAAGGAGGTTGTTTGCCAAAATCTCACAATACATGACCCCATCATCCTCTCTTCAATACGGTGCAGTCATCCTGTCCCCTTTGCAGAAGCGCACCCCCAGAGTATGATGTTTCCACCCCCATGCTTCACGGTTGGGATGGTTTTCTTGGGGTTGTTCTCATCGTCTAAACATGGTAAGTGGAGTTGATTCCAAAACACTCTATTCTGGTCTCATCTGACCACATGACCTTCTCCCATGCCTCCTCTGGATCATCCAGATGGTCACTGGTTGTCTTCAAACAGGCCTGGACATGTGCTGCTTGAGCAGGGGGACCTTGCTGCCCTGCAGGATTTTAAACCATGACAGCATCATGTGTTACTAATGTAATCTTTGTGACTGTGTTCCCAGCTCTCTTCAGGTCATTGACCAGGTCCTCCTGTGTAGTTCTGAGCTTTCTCAGAATCATCCTTACCCCACAAAGTGAGATCTTGCATGGAATCACAGATCGAGGGAGATTGACAGTCATCTTGTGTTTCTTCCACTTTCTAATAAATAATCATAACAGTTGTTGTCTTCTATCAAGTTGCTTGTCTGTTGTCCTGTAGTCCATCCCAGCCTTGTGCAGGTCTACAGTTTTGTCCCTGGTGTTCTCAGACAGCTCTTTGGTCTTGGCTATGGTGGACAGGTTGGAGTGTGATTGATTGAGTGTGTGAGCAGGTGTCTTTTATACAGGTAACAAGTTCAAACAGGTGCAGTTAATACAAGGTAAAGAGTGCAGAATAAGAGGGCTTCTTAAAGAAAAATTAACAGGTCTGTGTGAGCAGACACAAATAAATTATTAAAAAATTTCTTGCTTGTTTGTGGGTGACCAAATACTTATTTTCCACCATAATTTACAAATTTATTTAAAAATCATACAATGTGATTTTCTGTTTTTTTTTTTTTTAGATTCTGTCTCTCACAGTTGAAGTGTACCTATGATAAAAATTACAGACCTCTCCATTCTTTGTCGGTGGAAAACCTACAAAACTGACAGGGGGTCAAATACTTATTTTCCCCACTGTATGGTTATGTTATTATAGAAACAGAAGCTATGATGTAATATGTTTTAGGTATCTATCTAAAGTTCACCCTGCTGGCTTACTACATGAAGACAAAATACATATTCTATATGCTATCTAATGGAAACCCTAAATTTAGATAGTATATGTTGATATCTATTAAAGAACCCATAAACTGAAGAATCATTAAAAATTTACACCATGTAAAATAAAAATGCAAATCACAAAAATAAGATAAATAACATAAGCTAACATGTCATAGAATTCAATGGAGGTTGACATTGTCTGACCTTTACTTTGGAGACCAAGCATTCAGCATAGTCAGAATTATTCCATTTATTAATCCTATTAGTTCAACCAATAATTTACACCACGTTTCCCCAAAATTGGAGCAACTTTAACTTTTGATCCCTGTACAAACTGAAACTGACCTTTGTCACCATTCTTAATGTTTTTTTACACCATAACATTCAATCTTAGGTGGTCCAAACTATAGCTTTTTGGAATATTTATGATCAGACAAATAATGTGGCATAGTTTTCAATATGATTGGAGCATTTTTAAATTATGACCCCCTGTGTAATTCTTCAAACAATCCCTACCTGGCTGTCTATTGAAAATTCAGCAGGCCAGTTTGTTTTTTTCAAAGGTGTAATAAGGAGTATTTGTGCTGAATTTGGTGGCTGCATCACCATTTGAAGGATTGTTTCAGTTTTCTGTTGCACTACCCTGTTCTTGGAAAATCAGAACGATCAAAACATATTGTTACTGTTACTACATTGTTATTGTTACATGTTACTTTCAAGAATACTGTGAATACTACATGAAGTACTTGGAAAGTAGCTTGTTTAAAGATGCTGTTGGTGACCAGGGTGATTTAACTGAACTGTACTCTTAAAGTAATTATAAAAAGATATAGGTACAGTAGTGTTCAGAATAATGGTAGTGCTATGTGACTAAAAAGATTAATCCAGGTTTTGAGTATATTTCTTATTGTTACATGGGAAACAAGGTACCAGTAGATTCAGTAGATTCTCATAAATCCAACAAGACCAAGCATTCATGATATGCACACTCTTAAGCTATGAAATTGAGCTATTAATAAAAAAGTAGAAAAGGGGGTGTTCACAATAATAGAAGTGTAACATTCAGGCAGTGAGTTCGTCAGTTTTGTGGAACAAACAGGTGTGAATCAGGTGTCCTCTATTTAAGGATGAAGCCAGCACCTGTTGAACATGCTTTTCTCTTTGACAGCCTGAGGAAAATGGGACGTTCAAGACATTGTTCAGAAGAACAGCGTAGTTTGATTAAAAAGTTGATTGGAGAGGGGAAAGCTTATACGCAGGCGCAAAAAATTATAGGCTGTTCATCTACAATGATCTCCAATGCTTTAAAATGGACCAAAAAAAAAAAAAAAAACAGACGCATGGAAGAAAATGGAAAACAACCATCAAAATGGATAGAAGAATAACCAGAATGGCAAAGGCTCAACCATTGATCAGCTCCAGGATGATCAAAGACAGTCTGGAGTTAACTGTAAGTGCTGTGACAGTTAGAAGACGCCTGTGTGAAGCTAATTTATTTGCAAGAATCCCCCACAAAGTCCCTCTGTTAAATAAAAGACATGTGCAGAAGAGGTTACAATTTGCCAAAGAACACGTCAACTGGCCTAAAGAGAAATGGAGGAATATTTTGTGGACTGATGAGAGTAAAATTGTTCTTTTTGGGTCCAAGGGCCGCAGACAGTTTGTTAGACGACCCCCAAACTCTGAATTCAAGCCACAGGTCACAGTGAAGACAGTGAAGCATGGTGGTGCAAGCATCATGATATGGGCATGTTTCTCCTACTATGGTGTTGGGCCTATATATCGCATACCAGGTATCATGGATCAGTTTGGATATGTCAAAATACTTGAAAAGGTCATGTTGCCTTATGCTGAAGAGGACATGCCCTTGAAATGGGTGTTTCAACAAGACAATGACCCCAAGCACACTAGTAAACGAGCAAACTCTTGGTTCCAAACCAACAAAATTAATGCCTCGCAGATGTGAAGAAATCATGAAAAACTGTGGTTATACAAGAAAATACTAGTTTAGTGATTCACAGGATTGCTAAAAAAGTAGTTTGAACATAATAGTTTTGAGTTTGTAGCGTCAACAGCAGATGCTACTATTATTGTGAACACCCCCTTTTCTACTTTTTTTTACTAATAGCCCAATTTCATAGCCTTAAGAGCGTGCATATCATGAATGCTTGGTCTTGTTGGATTTGTGAGAATCTACTGAATCTACTTGTACCTTGTTTCCCATGTAACAATAAGAAATATACTCAAAACCTGGATTAATCTTTTTAGTCACATAGCACTACTATTATTCTGAACATTACTGTATATATTTGACCCAGAGTACCTTGAACCGTACACAAAGCTAAAAGTCGAAGTAATATCAAAGAGCAGTATCCATTTGTTTTATTGGTCTAGAACTCTATGAACTCTACTGTTAAAATGTCATCTATATTGGGAGGCAGGCAGAAAAACACCGTATTTTCCTCTTGGGAGAAATTAGTGCAGAAAATAAGACGGAGTAAATGTAATGTCTGCTGACCACAAAATGTTTGAAAGCAGCTGATTACATGTACGTGGATTAGTGGGGGAAAAAACAGTATGCCTGTGTGGGATCAATAACTCCTTAAGAGATAAAACACAGACCCTTCTGATACTCCTGAAAGATAACACATTTGTTGGCCAAACGCCAACATTCCGAGCACATAATATTTCAGAGTTCAGTCAGTGCAGAGGGAGCGGTCACAACAAAGGTATAAACTCATGCACGTCTCACTAACAGTCAAAGGCCACGCCAAATGAAAACAAATCTAAACCTCTTGTCGATCGTGCTGTTCTCAAAACTAGTCCAGGATGCAGAAAAACAGCCAACCGATTCACAAATAAGGTCCGACAGAGAGAGACGTTCTCGCCGGACACCAGGCCCATCGAGCGCCTCTCCTTTAAGTCACCGTGGCCCGAGGTCCCCTCGAAGGCGCTCTTCAGAGGGGGGAGAGGGGGTGGAGCCAGAGGCAGAGAAGAAGAAGAGACTGAAAAGAGGAAGATGAAATCTGCACTACAGAGGAAAGGTCAAATAAAAACTGGTCTTTTTTTATATTAAAGATGCCGCATGTACAATAAACAAAACTGAAACCAGTTTCCTTGGTGTATGTACATTAATTACATAAAATATACAGTATAATCAAAAATGTATTTTTTCATTTGTATGACTGAATTGTCTGAGTGAGACATTAATGTTTCTAGTCACGTCAGCTTTTATAATTCACTTTTGTTCCATAATCAATCAATCAATCAATTTTTTTATATAGCGCCAAATCACAACAAACAGTTGCCCCAAGGCGCTTTATATTGTAAGGCAAGGCCATACAATAATTATGTAAAACCCCAACGGTCAAAACGACCCCCTGTGAGCAAGCACTTGGCTACAGTGGGAAGGAAAAACTCCCTTTTAACAGGAAGAAACCTCCAGCAGAACCAGGCTCAGGGAGGGGCAGTCTTCTGCTGGGACTGGTTGGGGCTGAGGGAGAGAACCAGGAAAAAGACATGCTGTGGAGGGGAGCAGAGATCAATCACTAATGATTAAATGCAGAGTGGTGCATACAGAGCAAAAAGAGAAAGAAACAGTGCATCATGGGAACCCCCCAGCAGTCTACGTCTATAGCAGCATAACTAAGGGATGGTTCAGGGTCACCTGATCCAGCCCTAACTATAAGCTTTAGCAAAAAGGAAAGTTTTAAGCCTAATCTTAAAAGTAGAGAGGGTGTCTGTCTCCCTGATCTGAATTGGGAGCTGGTTCCACAGGAGAGGAGCCTGAAAGCTGAAGGCTCTGCCTCCCATTCTACTCTTACAAACCCTAGGAACTACAAGTAAGCCTGCAGTCTGAGAGCGAAGCGCTCTATTGGGGTGATATGGTACTACGGGGTCCCTAAGATAAGATGGGACCTGATTATTCAAAACCTTATAAGTAAGAAGAAGAATTTTAAATTCTATTCTAGAATTAACAGGAAGCCAATGAAGAGAGGCCAATATGGGTGAGATATGCTCTCTCCTTCTAGTCCCCGTCAGTACTCTAGCTGCAGCATTTTGAATTAACTGAAGGCTTTTTAGGGAACTTTTAGGACAACCTGATAATAATGAATTACAATAGTCCAGCCTAGAGGAAATAAATGCATGAATTAGTTTTTCAGCATCACTCTGACAAGACCTTTCTGATTTTAGAGATATTGCGTAAATGCAAAAAAGCAGTCCTACATATTTGTTTAATATGCGCATTGAATGACATATCCTGATCAAAAATGACTCCAACATTTCTCACAGTATTACTAGAGGTCAGGGTAATGCCATCCAGAGTAAGGATCTGGTTAGACACCATGTTTCTAAGATTTGTGGGGCCAAGTACAATAACTTCAGTTTTATCTGAGTTTAAAATCAGGAAATTAGAGGTCATCTATGTCTTTATGTCTGTAAGACAATCCTGCAGTTTAGCTAATTGGTGTGTGTCCTCTGGCTTCATGGATAGATAAAGCTGGGTATCATCTGCGTAACAATGAAAATGTAAGCAATACCGTCTAATAATACTGCCTAAGGGAAGCATGTATAAAGTGAATAAAATTGGTCCTAGCACAGAACCTTGTGGAACTCCATAATTAACTTTAGTCTGTGAAGAAGATTCCCCATTTACATGAACAAATTGTAATCTATTAGACAAATATGATTCAAACCACCGCAGCGCAGTGCCTTTAATACCTATGGTATGCTCTAATCTCTGTAATAAAATTTTATGGTCAACAGTATCAAAAGCAGCACTGAGGTCTAACAGAACAAGCACAGAGATGAGTCCACTGTCCGAGGCCATAAGAAGATCATTTGTAACCTTCACTAATGCTGTTTCTGTACTATGATGAATTCTAAAACCTGACTGAAACTCTTCAAATAGACCATTCCTCTGCAGATGATCAGTTAGCTGTTTTACAACTACCCTTTCAAGAATTTTTGAGAGAAAAGGAAGGTTGGAGATTGGCCTATAATTAGCTAAGATAGCTGGGTCAAGTGATGGTTTTTAAGTAATGGTTTAATTACTGCCACCTTAAAAGCCTGTGGTACATAGCCAACTAACAAAGATAGATTGATCATATTTAAGATCGAAGCATTAAATAATGGTAGGGCTTCCTTGAGCAGCCTGGTAGGAATGGGGTCTAATAAACATGTTGATGGTTTGGATGAAGTAACTAATGAAAATAACTCAGACAGACCAATCGGAGAGAAAGAGTCTAACCAAATACCGGCATCACTGAAAGCAGCCAAAGATAACGATATGTCTTTGGGATGGTTATGAGTAATTTTAGGGGGCAGAAGTGAGCTTCCCACAGTCAATACAAACTGCATGATTTCTTTAAAAGGGAAATGAAAATGATGAGTGAGTTTACAACAGTCGCATCTATTTTTGTCAAATTAGGATCCGTTAATCTGTACAAACTTATTTAAACTGTTTTGAAGTATGCAAAAATGTGTATGACAGTAAAGTCAGACACAGTTATCCAGTTATAAACGTTATCCAGTAATAAACAAATTTTCAGATGTAGAGCATACCGCTGTTTTTACTGGACACAATTACGTTAGCATTTAGCGGTTTCTTTATTAACGGATATTAAACTGCTAATGCCAAACACAGTTATTGTTAGCATAGGTGGTCACGCTAACCCACTCATGCAAACTGTGATTAAACTTTGCACTTTGTTTCAACCATGCAGAGTATTTTCTTTATTACAGGCTGTCAAAAGTCAAATGCATCACAGACATCATAACCTGTATAAATCTGGATTCCATCAAGCCAGTATTTCAGATCAGTACTGATCCAATATTTTCCGAAATCACTGTGACGAATATCGGAAATTAAAATAAAGCAAAATCTGATCCGATCTTCAGTCATGTCAAATATTTATTTCACAGTTTATTCTGATGGTTTGTAAGATAGCTAGGTCAGCAGAGTACATCCAGGTACTCTATAGACATATTTGTTGTTTTAAAACAGGGAGTGTATCAGTATCAGCACATCCTGAAGGCTCTGGTAATGGTATAAATGGACTGCATTTATGTAGCGCTTTTCCATCTGCATTGGTTGCTCAAAGTGCTTTACAATTATGCCTCATATTCACCCTGATGTCAGGGTGCTGCCATACAAGGCGCTCACTACACACCGGGAGCAATAGAGGATTAAAGACCTTGCCCAAGGGCCCTTAGTGATTTTCCAGTCAGGCAGGGATTTGAACCGAGGATCTTCTGGTCTCAAGCACAACACCTTAACCACTAGACCATCACCTCCCCCGTTCCAAATGTGAAAAAGTGGGATTGCGTCATTAGTAACAGCACTCTCCACATCCAGATATCCACAAAGACATGTCTACAGACACAAGACATTCCCCTGCAGTGGAACCCTGGCAACAACAGGTTTTGGTTTTAAAAACAAAAATAAAAATTTTATTTGCCTTTTGAATTTTGTTTGAAATTGCATGGACATGGTGGAAATTGAAAGTTATCTTGTGTTTTTGCCACAGAAAGTAAAAACACAGGTACAATACAATACAGATAATTGGATAATCAGTGCATGGCATGACTGTGCAGCGTCAATACTACTGGGTTAGTTGTAGTAGTACTATACTACATTGATCCATTGATACACTGGTATTTGTCACTGTGTGTGTCTGTGTATATATATATACACATATATATATATATATATATATATATATATATATATATACACACCTTATGTGTGTGTGTGTGCGCATTTCTTGTTTTTATAGTATAACGGGGTGGGTATTTATAAACTTTGTTTCTGCCCACACTCTTTTGGTTATACAGGTATACATTGTTGAGTTGTTTTGAGATTTTGTTATTGTTGATTTGTGTGCCGAATAAATTTATTCATTCATTCATCCATTGTTAATAGTACTGGGTTAGGAGTCGTACTACTAGAATACATTGATGCATTGTCAATACAACACAGATAGGAGTAGTACTAGTACAACCCCAATTCACCACTTCGTGAACAACTGCATGAAAAAATAGTCCACCAATTTAAGAACAATGTTTCTCAGTGTTCAATTGCAAGGGATTCCGTCATCTACAGTCTATAATATAATCACAAGATTCAGGAAATCTGGAGCACTTTCTACACGTAAGTGGCAAGGCAGAAAACCAACATTGAATGCCCGTGACCTTCGATCCTTCAGGCGGCACTGCATTAAAAACCGACATCAGTGTGTAAAGGATCTCACCACATGGGCTCAGGAACACTTCAGAAAAACATTGTCAGTTCACACAGTTTGTCACTACATCTACAAGTGCAAGTTAAAACCATGCAAAGCAAAAGCCATACATCAACAACATCCAGAAATGCCGCCACCTTCTCTGGGCCCGACAGACGCAAAGTGGAAAAGTGTGCTGTGGTCTGATGAGACCACATTTCAAATTGTTTTTGGAAATCATGGACATCATGTCCATCCAATTGGAAATGGAAAATGACCATCCAGATTGTTACCAGCGCAAAGTTCAAAAGCCAGCATCTGTGATGGTATGGGGGTGTGTTAGTGCCCATGGAATGGGCAATTTACACATCTGTGATGGCACCAACAATGCTGAAAGGTACATCCAGGTTTTGGAGCAACACATGCTGCCATCCAAGCAACATCCAAGCCACATTCTGCACGTGTTACAACAGCATGGCTTCGTAGTAAAAGAGCGCGGGTACTAGACTGGCCTACCTGCAGTCCAGACCTGTCGCCCATTGAAAATGTGTGGCGCATTATGAAGCACAAAATACAACAACGGAGACCCCGGACTGTTGAACAACTGAAGTCGTACATCAAGCAAGAATGGGAAAGAATTCCACCTACAAAGCTTCAACAATTAGTGTCCTCAGTTCCCAAACGCTTGAGTGTTGTTAGAAGGAAAGGTGATGTAACACAGTGGTAAACATACCACTGTCCCAGCTTTTTTGAAACGTGTTGCAGGCATCCGTTTCAAAATGAGCAAATATTTGCACAAAAAAAAAAAAAAAAAAGTTTATCAGTTTGAACATTAAATATCTTGTCTTTGTGGTGTATTCAATTGAATATAGGTTGAAGAGGATTTGCAAATCATTGTATTCTGTTTTTATTTACATTTTACACAATGTCCCAATTTCATTGGAATTGGGGTTGTATAATAAAGTGAGGAAAATAAGTATTTGAACACCCTGTGGTTTTGCAAGTTCTCCCACTTCAAATCATGGAAGGGTCTGCAATTTTCATCTTAGGTGCATGTCCACTGTGAGACATAATCAAAAAAAAAAAAAAAAAAAAAAAAAATCCGGAAATCAGAATGTATGACTTTTTAAATAATTTATTTGTATGTTACTGCTGCAAATAAGTATTTGAACCCCTACCAACCAGCAAGAATTCTGGCTCACACAGACCTGTTAATTTTTCTTTAAGAAGCCCTCTTATTCTGCACTCTTTACCTGTATTAATTGCACCTGTTTGAACTTGTTACCTGTATAAAATACATCTGTTCTCACACTTAATCAATCACACTCCAACCTGTCCACCACAGTCAAGACCAAAGAGCTGTCTAAGGACACCAGGGACAAAACTGTAGACCTGCACAAGGCTGGGATGGACTACAGGACAACAGGCAAGCAGCTTGGTAGAAGACAACTGTTATGATTATATATTAGAAAGTGGAAGAAACACAAGATGACTGTCAATCTCCCTCGGTCTGGGATTCCACGCAAGATCTCACTTTGTGGGGTAAGGATGATTCTGAGAAAGCTCAGAACTACACAGGAGGACCTGGTCAATGACCCGAAGAGAGCTGTGACCACAGTCACAAAGATTACATTAGTAACACATGATGCTGTCATGGTTTAAAATCCTGCAGGGCAGCAAGGTCCCCCTGCTCAAGCCAGCACATGTCCAGGCCCGTTTCAAGTTCACCAGTGACCATCTGGATGATCCAGAGGAGGCATGGGAGAAGGTCATGTGGTCAGATGAGACCAGGATAGAGCTTTTTGGAATCAACTCCACTTACCATGTTTAGAGGATGAGAACAACCCCAAGAAAACCATCCCAACCATGAAGCATGGGGGTGGAAACATCATACTCTGGGGGTGCTCTTCTGCAAAGGGGACAGGACAACTGCACCGTATTGAAGGGAGGATGGATGGGGTCATGTATTGCAAGATTTTGGCAAACAACCTCGTTCCCTCAGTAAGAGCATTGAAGATGGGTCATGGCTGGGTCTTCAGCATGACAATGACCCCAAACACACAGCCAGGGCAACTAAGGAGGGGCTCCGTAAGAAGCATTTCAAGGTCATGGAGTGGCCTGGCCAGTCTCCAGACCTGAACTCAATAGAAAATCTTTGGAGGGAGCTGAAACTCCAAACCTGAAAGATTTGGAGAAGATATGTATGGAGGAGTGGACCAAAATTCCTGCTGCAGTGTGTGCAAACCTGGTGAAAAACTACAGGAAACGTTTGACCTCTGTAATTGCAAACAAAGGCTACTGTACCAAACATTAACATTGATTTTCACAGGTGTTCAAATACTTATTTGCAGCAGTAACATACAAATAAATTATTAAAAAATGCTAGGAGTATTAGTACTATAATGCACTGTCCATTGTTCATACTATATAAATAGGAGTATTAGTATTATAATACATTGTTCATATTACATGGATAGGAATATTAGTACTAAAACACATTGTCTATTGTTCATACTATATGGATAGGAGTATTAGTACTATAATGTGTTGTCAATTGCTCATACTAGGGCTGCCACAATTAGTCAACTAGTCACGCTTACGTCGACTATCAAAATAGTCGGCAACTAATTTAATAATCAACGTCATCATTTATTTTTTTAAGCTTAGTTTTTCTCTCAAAACTGCTGCTGTATCTGTCGCTGTCTTTCTGTCCTTTACGCACAGACGCAACAGTGGTAATCCGGGTCAGCTGTGATGTCTTTGTTAAAGTTATCCCCAAACAATATCATAGCTAGAACGGCATCGGCGCACAAAGGTTTGGGAGCATTTTAACCAAATTCAAGAGAAAAACATTAAATGCAAAATCTGCGATGCAAAACGTGCCTTCCACGGCAGTACAATGTGGATGCGGCAGCATCTGAGAAGGAAACACCTTGTGGCTGATTCTGACGAAGCAAGAGTTGTATTTTTTTTCCTCAGAATTGAGTGATTCCATATTTTTTTTTCCCTCTGCTTGGTCTAAAAAAGTAACCGTTACTGACTGCCACAATTTTTTTTCCTGATTTCTTATAGTGTTTCTTAAAGCCAGAAAGTTGCCATTTGAAATGACTTTAGTTTTGTGTCATGTCTGTGATCTGCTTTTTTCTACAAAATTAAACAACTGAATGAACATCCTCCGAGGCCGGTGATTCCATAATTTTTGCCAGGGGTTGTAGTACTATAGTATATCCATCATTGTTCATACAATATGAATAGGAGTATTAGTACTATAATACACTGTTCATACTACATGGATAGGAGTATTAGTACCATAATAGATTGTTCAATCATAACAATTAGGAGGAGTTGTACTATAGTATATCCATCATTGCGCTGCGGTGGTTTGAATCATATTTGTCTAATAGATTACAGTTTGTTCATGTAAATGGGGAATCTTCTTCACAGACTAAAGTTAATTATGGAGTTCCACAAGGTTCTGTGCTAGGACCAATTTTATTCACTTTATACATGCTTCCCTTAGGCAGTATTATTAGACGGTATTGCTTAAATTTTCATTGTTACGCAGATGATACCCAGCTTTATCTATCCATGAAGCCAGAGGATACACACCAATTAGCTAAACTGCAGGATTGTCTTACAGACATAAAGACATGGATGACCTCTAATTTCCTGCTTTTAAACTCAGATAAAACTGAAGTTATTGTACTTGGCCCCACAAATCTTAGAAGCATGGTGTCTAACCAGATCGTTACTCTGGATGGCATTTCCCTGATCTCTAGTAATACTGTGAGAAATCTTGGAGTCATTTTTGATCAGGATATGTCATTCAAAGCGCATATTAAACAAATATGTAGGACTGCCTTTTGCATTTACGCAATATCTCTAAAATCAGAAAGGTCTTGTCTCAGAGTGATGCTGAAAAACTAATTCATGCATTTATTTCCTCTAGGCTGGACTATTGTAATTCATTATTATCAGGTTGTCCTAAAAGTTCCCTAAAAAGCCTTCAGTTGGTTCAGAATGCTGCAGCTAGAGTACTGACGGGGACTAGCAGGAGAGAGCATATCTCACCCGTGTTGGCCTCTCTTCATTGGCTTCCTGTTAATTCTAGAATAGAATTTAAAATTCTTCTTTTTACTTATAAGGTTTTGAATAATCAGGTCCCATCTTATCTTAGGGACCTCGTAGTACCATATTCCCCCATTAGAGCACTTCGCCCTCAGACTGCGGGCTTACTTGTAGTTCCTAGGGTTTGTAAGAGTAGAATGGGAGGCAGAGCCTTCAGCTTTCAGGCTCCTCTCCTGTGGAACCAGCTCCCAATTCAGATCAGGGAGACAGATACCCTCTCTACTTTTAAGATTAGGCTTAAAACTTTCCTTTTCGCTAAGGCTTATAGTTAGGGCTGGATCGGGTGACCCTGGACCATCCCTTGGTTATGCTGCTTTAGACGTAGATTGTGGGGGGTTCCCATGATGCACTGTTTCTTTCTCTTTCTGCTCCGTATGCATCACTCTGCATTTAATCATTAGTGATCGATCTCTGCCCCCCTTCACGGCATGTCTTTTTCCTGTTTTTTTCCCTCAGCCCCAACCAGTCTCAGCAGAAGACTGCCCCTCCCTGAGCCTGGTTCTGCTGGAGGTTTCTTCCTGTTAAAAGGGAGTTTTTCCTTCCCACTGTGGCCAAGTGCTTGCTCATAGGAGGTCGTTTTGACCGTTGGGGTTTTTCATAATTATTGTATGGCCTTGCCTTACAATATGGAGCGCCTTGGGGCAACTGTTTGTTGTGATTTGGCGCTATATAAGAAAAAAGTTGATTGATTGAGTTGATCATTGTTCATAAAATATGAATAGGAGTATTAGTACTATAATACACTGCTCATACTATATGGATAGGAGTAGCAGTACTATAGTATATCAATCATTGTTCATACAATATGAATAAGTGTTAGTACTACAATACACTCTTCATACTATATGGATAGGAGTATTAGTACTATAATACATTGTTCATACAATACAGATAGGAGTAGTAGTACTATAGTATATCAATTATTGTTGATATACTATAGTATATAAACAATTATAGTGTATCAATCAGTACTCCTCTCCATATATGGAGAGGAGTATTAGTACTACAATAATGTCCAGCGTTAATAGTGGGTTTTGTTGTAGCTGCTCAGAGCATCACTGTGCAGAAATATCGTACCATTTGGTAATTCCCGGAAAACCCTTCAGACCTGCTGCCAGTAGGAGAAATATAGGCTGTCTGAAGACCTTGTACTAAATAATTTAAATAACATCTTGACGAATAAACATCTCGTCTTGAGCTGAGAGGCGGTGAGCAGGATTCAGATTAAGCAGTCTGCATTCTTCAACCTCAAAGATGAGTCGAAGGAAAAAGCAGAAAGTCCAGAAAGATCGCTCCACAAAGCAGACAGGCAGGACATAGAACCTTCCATGTCTCTCAGTCATTCTATAATGTTTATATCTGCAGATGTTTCGTGCGTTTGGAGAGACAGACTCACCGACAGACTTCTGGCCGAGTCGAGGAAGACAACGAGCAGAGCAGATGAGAGGCCATCGTCAGTGCGACAGCGGTTCTCTCTGATGCTCATCATTGCCTGAGAGACAATTAAAAAGTGGGGTCATAGGTCAGGGGTCAACATCATAACACAAAACATGCACCAAGCGCTCTGCACATGCACCATTAAAATGATTTCTTGTGCAGTTTAGAAATGGCATTTTGCAGGCGATTCCGCTGGAGCCTATTCTGTAAGTGTACCAGGAAGTACTGTACCTGGTCCAGGTTGTCTGGGGTGGACATCGGTGTTAACCAGTCCAGCTGAAGGTGCAGCTTCCCTGATGACACTTCATCCAGAGTGAACCACTGAACACACAACATTCACCATTTTGTAACTGACAATTTAAAATAAAAAGCGACAGACGCACAGAACAGAGTCTGACTTAAAGGGCGTTTGCTTTGTTTTGCATTTTAAATGCGATATTCTTTTCACTTTTCACTTCACTTTTATTTTCCTACTTTATCCAGTTCTGATTAGAATTATTATCATCCCTGTATTAAAAAAATATATATCCAGAAATTAATGCAAAAAAAGCAGAATTATTATCATCCCTGAATTAAAAAAAAAAATATGTCCAGAAATTTATGCAAATGAACCAGTTTTGTATAATGAGAATTTTTTTTTTGTTTAGTGTCCAAAGTACTGAATAACAATAGCAAAACAAAATGCCTTAATATAGCACTGATTCACATTTCAAAAGCAGGGTAGGGGCGAATGGCCCCTCAGTGACTGAAGTAATGGGCCATTTCTCAGACACCAACAGACCTGTGTGGAGAGGAATCAAATAAAATAAATATTTCAAGATTGATAGTGTTTTCAAGTGTTATATGTGGTGCTGGTCTGGTGTGCTTGACTGTGGTGGAAGATGATGCCTATAAACCACCTACATGTCACACATTATTATATCTGTCCACTATAATTTCCGAGCTTACAAATTTTGATTTGTAAGCTCGAAAAGAAAATAATGCATCTGAATGTCTCTGATTAGCATAATTACAATGATAGGTGCAGCTCTCCTTTGAACAAAATCAAAATTTTGTCAATATTGCTGATGCAAATGACGGCATCTCATAAAACATCACTCTACAGATTTAAAATCATCATAGGCAGTGGTCGCTATTCTGACAAACTATGCGACCCATGAAATACTCATTCATACACAAAATATCAACTTTCTGTAATTAGCCTTGGTGACATAATCATCGTGTACTGCTGCACGTGGCAGGAACCTCGCATGAACATCTCACGACAGGGCGGACACGCATCGTAGGAGGAAAGAGCTCATTAGACACTTGGATTGTTAGGGTTAACTGTCTTCAGAAGTAAAAGGAAAGGTATGATGATGGAACAAGAAAACTATGAGGGAAAAGTTTCTGCCCCAACGCAATTATTTTCACAGCAAGCAAGATGATTGACAGTTAAGCTGATATGTCAATAAAAGTTTACTCATTGATGGGATCACTATCCATAAATGGTTTTGCCTGCAGCCTCAGGTACACTCAGGAATTGCCTTCATCAAATACGTGCACAGTAGTCAGTACGCAAATGATGGCTTCCCTCACTCGTCTCCTTGAACAGTCACGTAGTTGTCTGTTTTGGGTGGTGATGGTGATTGGGGGGTTGGTAGTGTTTTCCAATTTGATAAACCTTCTTTTATGTGATTAAGTTTCATTTAATTAATTGTTGCTAGTTAATCTCTTTTTCATTTGCTGTATTTGATGAATTTATGTATTTGTTTGTGAAAGCTGGTGTTAATCCTGAACAGAACAATAAATATCAATGGATCATTTATACTAGTTCCAGTAATTCATCTGTATTTCACTCCAGGAAAAAAATTTCCCATCAGCCACTTTGAATGTTTGAGTCCAAATTGAAACCGGCTGCTGGATACTTGACAGAACTCAAAGAAGAAAAAATAATGCCTTACCTCATCGACCTTCTGTTCCTGCTGGAGCTCAGCCACATTCAAATTCAGACTGAAACAGAACGCCAGAACACGAGATTATCTCCAAACTACCCATACGAAAGACAGTTTAAGACATTTACTGTTGTAATGTAAGTTTGTTGGGACAGCAGTTTAAAAACATTCTACTGTCCCTCGGTTTACAAAAATAATAATAACGATTTAATTTAATAAAGATTACAATTTTACACCTGCTGTTAGTTGAGAGACAGTAACACATAAAACTGCAGTCACGTTTGGTTTGACAGCAGTTTAAAATCATTGTTCATCCTTGAAGTACAACAATTTAAACATGGTTTTAAGTAATAAAATCCTCACATTGAGAAACAGATCAAACAATGTTTTCAAAGAAGTCTTTTTTAATCCAGATGTCAGTTGTATCAAGGTTGGATCAATAAGAGGTGGAGTCGGTTGAGGACACACCTTCCCAGGAAAGTCATCTTGGTCCGTGCTCATCAAAAAGCTCAATCTCCAGATTTTGTTCGTGGTTGATCGTACACCAAAGCCTGAAAACACAAAGAATCGCAAGTTAAAACTAACAAAACACACACACACGCCAGCGTGTCCACAGCAACTCTCTGTCATATTTTTATTAACCAATCAGCAATGGCATGCAGAGACATTGTTCAACCGCTTCCTGATACTGCAGTTTCTCAACTGTTCTTTCCATCTTTCCTCAAGATTATCCTTCACTCTCAGCCAATGATAGAGGCCGGAAAATCACATGGTCCTACAGCGTCATTGTTTCTCCCTGCAACCGGCTCCAGCGTCTGTCATGTGGGATTCTTACTGAAACATGCCGATAAAGGCCCACCAACCTGAAACTGTTTCATTTTAGTTTTTACTCTTCTAAATCATTGTGGGAAAACACACACGGAGGCATTATCATTTCAGAATCTGCAGTACAATTTTTTTAATTGTTCAACACAGCAATTATGGACTTTTTTGAGACATGCACTTTGGAGTTTTCAACACTGAAGGACTTTATTCAAACAACAATTTATCAAACACACAAAACATCCGGCTGACATGGGGAAGTGATGATATTTTACAAATGTCCTCTTTTGCAATGTACCACATCCTTCCCATGCAACTCCCACTGAGTGGTGCCGCTGAGCTTGGTAGCCCAGTTTCTAACACCAAAACAGTTTGTGCACATGAATTCAATTGTACTTTCACTAAAGATTTGACATTTTAAAAACATTTCATATTTTCAGTTTGAGAGGCAAATGATTTATTTTATATCCCCACAGTGTTCTGAAATATATGTCTCACAAACAGAAAGCTGAGACTGTCATGAACATTAATAACACATGGGCATTTTAATATATGTAATTACCTTAAAAGGGGAATTACTGATGATAAAGTGACCTGGATGTGCCAGCAAGTCCCAGAGGGTTAATTAACAAGTATACCAAATAAAACTACATCTATCTTTTCTTCCAGTTATACATATCATCATACAAACATGTCAACAACCAGATAGTAAATTTACCCAAATCTGTTTATATAATATATATAGTGTGTGTGTGTGTGTGTGTCAATAAACAAACATACACAAAACCTGGATCACCTCCAAACTCAATGGAGTCTTCCATGCCCTAATATCTAATATCTATCTGTGGTGCAAACTTGGTGAAATCAGTGAAGTAGTTTTGACATAATCCTTCAAAGACTATATAAAGTGAAACTTGATCAAGAATCTGGATCCAGATCATCTCCAAAATTTAATGGAGTTTTCCATGCCCTGATATCTATTCGTGGTGAAAATTTGGTGAGAATCCGTGAAGCAGTTTTGACGTAATCCTTCAAAGACTATAAAGTGAAACTTGAACCACAATCCGGATCCGGATCCAGATCACCTCCAAAATCCATGCAGTAGTTTTGATGTAATCCTGCTAACAGTCAGACAGACAAATAAACGCAGGTCATTTTATTATGTCCTTGGCGGAAGTAATAATAAACACATACACACAAAACCCAAACAGAAAAATCAGGTCCAAGTAAATGTGAGAGGTACATCACACAGTGAACACCCCCCCCCCATACAAATGCTCTTGTCTATAGCAGAGATATTTACATTGATATCATCAAGACACGGCTTCCATGTTCTTTCAAAGGTATTAGTTTTTTAGTGAGTGCAGGAGACAGGTCAAAAGGTCCAGAGGTATACGAGGTCTGTGAGAAAAGTATCCGACCTTTTTATTTTTTTCAAAAACTATATGGATTTGAATCATGTGCGCTTGCATCAGATAAGCTTGAACCTTCGTGCGCATGCGTGAGTTTTTTCACGCCTGTCGGTTCCGTCATTCGCCTGTGGGCAGGCTTTGAGTGAGCACTGGTCCACCCCCCTCGTCGGATTTTTATTGTCAGGGAAATGGCTGAGAGGCTGCCGCTTTGCTCCATGAATTTTTTTTCAGAAACTGGTAGAGACAGCCAGTTGGAAACCATTCGAAAGATTCAGATGGATTTCGGTGAAGATTCTGTCGGCGTCACATGGATTAAGGAGTGTTAAAACCTTTTTAAAGACGGCCCACAGCGGCAGAGGGCGCGTGGCGCACTGAGCGGCCATTGACAGGCTGGAACGACCAGATCATTTCTAAACTGAACGCTGTGTTGATCCGGGATATCATGCGACTACCACAGAAATGGCAAGAGAGCTGGACATAGCACTTTTGCGGCACATTCCACTGTTACAGGAGACTTTGTAATGAAAGACATGCGGAGGATTTTGCGCATTGGCATGGAGCCGCTCATTGCGCGCAAAAAACCCCCAAAAAAACCCACCTCCGTGTTGGAAACCATTCAGAAGATTCAGACGCGCTTTTGATGGCTTTTCAGTTGAGTGAGTATCCGAGAAATTGTTTAACAGCTGGGCATGTTCCAACTTGTCCTGTGAGACTTCCAACACGGAGGTGTTTGTCCAGCGGCTGTGTCCTGACGCATGAATCCGTCCGCACGTCTTTCATTACAAAATCTCCTTTAACAGTGGAATGTGCCGATAAAGTGCTGATCCCGACCTCTTCTGAAACTTCTCTGCTAGTCACATGACGTCCTGCATCAACAGAGCCTTAAATTTTGAAGTGATCTGCTCGTTCCAGCCTGTCGATGGCCGCTCGGGGCGCGGTGCACCCTCCGCCGCCATGGGCCGTTTTTAATCCAGTTTTAATGGTCCTTAATCCGTGATACCGACAGAATCTTCACCGAAATCCATCTGAATCTTTCGAATGGTTTCCAACTGGCTGTCTCTAACAGTTTCTGAAAAAATTCATGGAGCAAAGCGGCAGTCTCTCATCCATTTCACTGACAATAAAAATCCGACGAGGGGGGTGGACCAGTGCTCACTCAAAGCCTGCTCACAGTTGAATGACGCAACCGACAGGCGTGAAAAAACTCATGCATGCGCAGGAAGGTTCAAGCTTGTCTGATGCAAGTGCACATGATTCAAATCCATATAGTTTTTGAAAAAAAAAAAGGTCAGATACTTTTCTCAGAGACCTCATATATTCCATTATTGTTCTATGCCATCCCTCAATTGAGGGGGCTTTATCTGAAATACAGTGTTTAATTTAGCTGGTGTGGGTTTCTTGACATATTCCCTCTTTGATGTACTTAACCTTTTTTCCAATAAAGCTTGTTGTTCCATATTTTTATGTCTTTTGGTAGCAATATAGGATCTAATTAACCCCTGGCATAGGCCTTAGGGGTCTTCCAGAGTAGAGATGGCTTGTTAACAGAAGGGGTTAATGGAAAGGAAATGCCTAAATTCTTTAGTGAAATATGCTCTGAATTTGTGATCTTTTAAAACTGAGGTGTCCATTCTCCAGCTCATGGGTTTTTGGAGAGTTTGTTTGTTTGTTTGTTTTTTTGAAAGGTAATGTCCATATACACTGCCACATGGTCTGATATTACAATATTTCCAATTGAGCAGGAGAGATTCTACAAGCTGTTTTGGGGCAAGAAAATAATCAATTCTTGGGTAATATTTGTGAGGGAGAGAAAAAAGGTGAATTCTTTATCGGTAGGGTGAAGTGTTCTCCAAACGTCCACGTATCCAAAGTCCTCGCAAAGACCAGTGAGTGATTTGTTTTAACCGTTTTGATGGGGATAAGGTACTTAAAGGAAATCTATCCATCGAAGGGTTCATAAGGTAGTTAAAGTCACCTCCTACAACAGTGTTTCCAACCACAAGACCAGATAACTGGCTAAATGCTTCTGTCAAAAATTTAGGGGATGACATGGAGGACAGTAAATATTTAAGAGAGCAAAGTCCTCTCCATGTAAGCACGTACTTTTCTTTAACATATTTTAACACTTTCACTGGTAATTTTTTCTTAATGAGTATTGCCACCCCCTGCTTTTGGTGGTAAAGGATGAGAAATAAACTTGGTCAAAGCCACACTGCTGCAACCTCGAATGCTCCTCATCATTCAGATGTGTTGCAGCATAGTGATGTCAATCCTTTCCTTTTTAAAGATAACAGTATTTTTTTCCGTTTGATGGGTGGGTGGCTTCCATTAATATTCCACGTGCATAGTCTCAATGTGTCACAGGTCATAACATTTTTTATGAAAAAGGTTTAAGCTCCAGAATATATTAAATTCTCCACCTTGATTTTTGTACCTGATTGTAACCCACTTTAAAGACAAAAAACAAACAACACACACTACAAATAAAAGTGCCAACAGCACTGTTAGAGGAAGCTTCCTCACGTGATAACCAGGGGATTACCATGACCTTCTCCACAACTGGACACAAACCCAACTAAGTTCTCTTGCAATTCCAAGCCCAAAGAACACAACCTGAATGATATTAATAGCCACCTTTAGACAAGAACCAGAACGAGCAGACCAATGACAATGAGAACGAGACGACAAAGAAAAAAAAGGGGGAAGATGATCCTCCTCTCCCCACAAAACAAAAATAAATAAAATAAGATACTCTCTGCAACATTGTCCAACATGCTATCCCGCAGTCATCATGAATGTAGGAATGTAGAATGTAAAATATTAGGGCAGATATTAACATTTGAAATTGTTAAGTTTGTTCACATATAAAACTGATCCACCCATTAAAAAAAAAAAAAAAAAAAAAAAAACTATTTCAGGACAACATTGTCCTTTGGATAGTTAACCTGCCCACAAGCATAAACAAATCAGCTGGGGCTCACGTTTCTACTTTGATTTGTTACTGAACGTAGTGACTTTAACAATACTGGATGAATATTCTAGTCATTTTGTACAGAATGGAAGAGTTCCTTTCTGCAGAGAGGAAATCTAAAAACTTGAAGCAGGAATGTGAAATGCTAAATTTCTAACTGTTAGAGTATATGGGAGTGTTATAACAGTACACGGGCCCTGAGTGCATCTGTGCGTGTCAATATTTGTGCACGTTACTTGAACAAATATTATCTAATTTTCATCAAATTTTAACTGGAACATCGAAAACAGGATCATCTGGGATGAGTTTAAATTTGACAATGATCGAGTTTGACTATGACCCTCAAAGCCCCGCCCCAAAACAAAGTACTGATTATTGTAATTTCTTAACTCCTGACAGTTGTAGGTTTAATATTTTTAAATAAATCCCCAACTTTTCATAATTTGTATATAGAATTATTATTCATCTGTCCATATGTGTGTCATGGCTGCTTTATAGTGCTCATGATAACTTTGTTCACAAAATCTAATCCAGTTTTCACAAAATTTGAAGTGGACATTGCCAACTCTGATCTTCAGTTGTGGAAAGTCACGCCCACAATGTAAACACCAATTTCTACATCACACATGAAGGAATTAATAAATTTGACAGCGCAAAACGGAAACACACGATGCAGATTACGCATGGCCCACCCCGACAGACTGGCATATACGGAAAGTCACAAGAATAAAACTGGATGCATTATATCACAAACACTCACTTGTTATACATCAAAGTCAAAAGACCCACATCTGGTGTTAATTGTTTTGCTGTGTTTTATGAACAAGGTTATGCTACATGCCTGCTAGCGAGCTGCCTGAATGAGACTTAATCCAACAGTTCAATTTTTGTAATTATTTACTTTTGAGCGTCTCTACCGAAAGGTGATTATTTAGATTTGTTTTATAATGGAAAAAGCAAGAATCATGTGCTGCCCCTGGTGGCATTGTTAATGTACACAGCCTCACGTAGTTATTGAGGGACAACAGGAGGATTGAGGAAACAATATACACAGAATTCATCCTCCCTAGTGCAGCAAATAACGGAATATTTTCAGAGGAATCCTTCAAATGGTGAAAAACCGACTGGCCCGCTGAATTTTCAATAGACAGAATTACATATAAAGAATTACACAGGGGTCAAAAATTACAAATGTGCCAATCATATTGAAAACTGTACCACATTATTTATCTGAACATAAATATTCCAAAAAGGTATAGTTTGGACCATCTGTGACTGAATGTTCTGGAGTTTTGTGGTAAAAACATTAAGAATGGTGACAAAGGTCAATTTCAGTTATACAGGGGTCAGAAGTTAAAGTTGCTCCAATTTTGGTAAAAAAAAAAAAAAAAATGATGCAAATTATTGGTTAACTTAATAGGATTTTAAAAAGGAAAGGTTTGCATCATATGTCATGCTTAGTTATCATGTTACAGGGTAACATATGTCACATGAAAATTCAGTAAAGTATGTCTTCTATAATACATTCCAATTCTAAGGTAGAACTCTACTCATGTATACTAAAGTATATCTAAATATCTAAAAAAAAAAAAAGATGAAGAGCAGAATAAGAATAGAGTAGAGTAGAGCCACTTAGGTGTCTGGTCTTGAGAACCAGGGACGATAGGTTGAAAAGCTTTTTTATCCCATGGGAACTCTCTCTACCCACCTAAGTAGCTTAAGAAAATGGCCATCATGTATATAAGTGATATTTACACAATAAGGGAAATAAATAACATATACAAGAAATATAGTTACTACATAATATTACAGGTGTTAGCATCTAAAACCTAAATCCTCATACAGGAGAAGATTGTATTATACATATACCTAGCCTGTAGACTAGTAGTAAAATCAAATTACAGCTAGTAGGCTAAGCTATAAATACAGTGGGGGAAAATAAGTATTTGACCCGTGTCAGTTTTGCAGGTTTTCCCACCTACAAAGAATGGAGAGGTCTGTACCTTTTATTGTAGGTACACTTCAACTGTGAGACAGAATCTAAAAAAAAAAAAAAAAAAAAAAAAAAAAAAAAAATCCAGAAAATCACATTGTATGATTTTTAAATAATTAATTAGTAAATTATGGTGGAAAATAAGTATTTGATCCCCTAGAAAGACAGAGCTTAACAATTGGTACAGAAACATTTGTCTGCCTTTACAGAGGTCAGAAGTTTCTTGTAGTTCTTAACCAGGTTTTCACACACTGCAACAGGGATTTTGGTCCACTCCTCCATACAGATCTTCTCCAAATCTTTCAGGTTTGGAGTTTCAGCTCCCTCCAAAGATTTTCTATTGAGTTCAGGTCTGGAGACTGGCCAGGCCACTCCAGGACCTTGAAATGCTTCTTACGGAGCCCCTCCTTAGTTGCCCTGGCTGTGTGTTTGGGGTCATTGTCATGCTGAAGACCCAGCCTTGACCCGTCTTCAATGCTCTTACTGAGGGAAGGAGGTTGTTTGCCAAAATCTCACAATACATGACCCCATCATCCTCTCTTCAATACGGTGCAGTCATCCTGTCCCCTTTGCAGAAGCGCACCCCCGAGTATGATGTTTCCACCCCCATGCTTCACGGTTGGGATGGTTTTCTTGGGGTTGTTCTCATCGTCTAAACATGGTAAGTGGAGTTGATTCCAAAACACTCTATTCTGGTCTCATCTGACCACATGACCTTCTCCCATGCCTCCTCTGGATCATCCAGATGGTCACTGGTTGTCTTCAAACAGGCCTGGACATGTGCTGCTTGAGCAGGGGGACCTTGCTGCCCTGCAGGATTTTAAACCATGACAGCATCATGTGTTACTAATGTAATCTTTGTGACTGTGTTCCCAGCTCTCTTCAGGTCATTGACCAGGTCCTCCTGTGTAGTTCTGAGCTTTCTCAGAATCATCCTTACCCCACAAAGTGAGATCTTGCATGGAATCACAGATCGAGGGAGATTGACAGTCATCTTGTGTTTCTTCCACTTTCTAATAAATAATCATAACAGTTGTTCTTCTATCAAGTTGCTTGTCTGTTGTCCTGTAGTCCATCCCAGCCTTGTGCAGGTCTACAGTTTTGTCCCTGGTGTTCTCAGACAGCTCTTTGGTCTTGGCTATGGTGGACAGGTTGGAGTGTGATTGATTGAGTGTGTGAGCAGGTGTCTTTTATACAGGTAACAAGTTCAAACAGGTGCAGTTAATACAAGGTAAAGAGTGCAGAATAAGAGGGCTTCTTAAAGAAAAATTAACAGGTCTGTGTGAGCAGACACAAATAAATTATTAAAAAATTTCTTGCTTGTTTGTGGGTGACCAAATACTTATTTTCCACCATAATTTACAAATTTATTTAAAAATCATACAATGTGATTTCTGTTTTTTTTTTTTTAATTCTGTCTCTCACAGTTGAAGTGTACCTATGATAAAAATTACAGACCTCTCCATTCTTTGTCGGTGGGAAAACCTACAAAACTGACCGGGGGTCAAATACTTATTTTCCCCACTGTATGGTTATGTTATTATAGAAACAGAAGCTATGATGTAATATGTTTTAGGTATCTATCTAAAGTTCACCCTGCTGGCTTACTACATGAAGACAAAATACATATTCTATATGCTATCTAATGGAAACCCTAAATTTAGATAGTATATGTTGATATCTATTAAAGAACCCATAAACTGAAGAATCATTAAAAATTTACACCATGTAAAATAAAAATGCAAATCACAAAAATAAGATAAATAACATAAGCTAACATGTCATAGAATTCAATGGAGGTTGACATTGTCTGACCTTTACTTTGGAGACCAAGCATTCAGCATAGTCAGAATTATTCCATTTATTAATCCTATTAGTTCAACCAATAATTTACACCACGTTTCCCCAAAATTGGAGCAACTTTAACTTTTGATCCCTGTACAAACTGAAACTGACCTTTGTCACCATTCTTAATGTTTTTTTACACCATAACATTCAATCTTAGGTGGTCCAAACTATAGCTTTTTGGAATATTTATGATCAGACAAATAATGTGGCATAGTTTTCAATATGATTGGAGCATTTTTAAATTATGACCCCTGTGTAATTCTTCAAACAATCCCTACCTGGCTGTCTATTGAAAATTCAGCAGGCCAGTTTGTTTTTTTCAAAGGTGTAATAAGGAGTATTTGTGCTGAATTTGGTGGCTGCATCACCATTTGAAGGATTGTTTCAGTTTTCTGTTGCACTACCCTGTTCTTGGAAAATCAGAACGATCAAAACATATTGTTACTGTTACTACATTGTTATTGTTACATGTTACTTTCAAGAATACTGTGAATACTACATGAAGTACTTGGAAAGTAGCTTGTTTAAAGATGCTGTTGGTGACCAGGGTGATTTAACTGAACTGTACTCTTAAAGTAATTATAAAAAGATATAGGTACAGTAGTGTTCAGAATAATGGTAGTGCTATGTGACTAAAAAGATTAATCCAGGTTTTGAGTATATTTCTTATTGTTACATGGGAAACAAGGTACCAGTAGATTCAGTAGATTCTCATAAATCCAACAAGACCAAGCATTCATGATATGCACACTCTTAAGCTATGAAATTGAGCTATTAATAAAAAAGTAGAAAAGGGGGTGTTCACAATAATAGAAGTGTAACATTCAGGCAGTGAGTTCGTCAGTTTTGTGGAACAAACAGGTGTGAATCAGGTGTCCTCTATTTAAGGATGAAGCCAGCACCTGTTGAACATGCTTTTCTCTTTGAAAGCCTGAGGAAAATGGGACGTTCAAGACATTGTTCAGAAGAACAGCGTAGTTTGATTAAAAAGTTGATTGGAGAGGGGAAAGCTTATACGCAGGCGCAAAAAATTATAGGCTGTTCATCTACAATGATCTCCAATGCTTTAAAATGGACCAAAAAAAAAAAAAAACAGACGCATGGAAAAAATGGAAAACAACCATCAAAATGGATAGAAGAATAACCAGAATGGCAAAGGCTCAACCATTGATCAGCTCCAGGATGATCAAAGACAGTCTGGAGTTAACTGTAAGTGCTGTGACAGTTAGAAGACGCCTGTGTGAAGCTAATTTATTTGCAAGAATCCCCCACAAAGTCCCTCTGTTAAATAAGACATGTGCAAAAGAGGTTACAATTTGCCAAAGAACACATCAACTGGCCTAAAGAGAAATGGAGGAATATTTTGTGGACTGATGAGAGTAAAATTGTTCTTTTTGGGTCCAAGGGCCGCAGACAGTTTGTTAGACGACCCCCAAACTCTGAATTCAAGCCACAGGTCACAGTGAAGACAGTGAAGCATGGTGGTGCAAGCATCATGATATGGGCATGTTTCTCCTACTATGGTGTTGGGCCTATATATCGCATACCAGGTATCATGGATCAGTTTGGATATGTCAAAATACTTGAAAAGGTCTTGTTGCGTTATGCTGAAGAGGACATGCCCTTGAAATGGATGTTTCAACAAGACAATGACCCAAGCACACTAGTAAACGAGCAAACTTGGTTCCAAACCAACAAAATTAATGCCTCGCAGATGTGAAGAAATCATGAAAAACTGTGGTTATACAAGAAAATACTAGTTTAGTGATTCACAGGATTGCTAAAAAAGTAGTTTGAACATAATAGTTTTGAGTTTGTAGCGTCAACAGCAGATGCTACTATTATTGTGAACACCCCCTTTTCTACTTTTTTTTACTAATAGCCCAATTTCATAGCCTTAAGAGCGTGCATATCATGAATGCTTGGTCTTGTTGGATTTGTGAGAATCTACTGAATCTACTTGTACCTTGTTTCCCATGTAACAATAAGAAATATACTCAAAACCTGGATTAATCTTTTAGTCACATAGCACTACTATTATTCTGAACATTACTGTATATATTTGACCCAGAGTACCTTGAACCGTACACAAAGCTAAAAGTCGAAGTAATATCAAAGAGCAGTATCCATTTGTTTTATTGGTCTAGAACTCTATGAACTCTACTGTTAAAATGTCATCTATATGGGAGGCAGGCAGAAAACACCGTATTTTCCTCTTGGGAGAAATTAGTGCAGAAAATAAGACGGAGTAAATGTAATGTCTGCTGACCACAAAATGTTTGAAAGCAGCTGATTACATGTACGTGGATTAGTGGGGGAAAAAACAGTATGCCTGTGTGGGATCAATAACTCCTTAAGAGATAAAACACAGACCCTTCTGATACTCCTGAAAGATAACACATTTGTTGGCCAAACGCCAACATTCCGAGCACATAATATTTCAGAGTTCAGTCAGTGCAGAGGGAGCGGTCACAACAAAGGTATAAACTCATGCACGTCTCACTAACAGTCAAAGGCCACGCCAAATGAAAACAAATCTAAACCTCTTGTCGATCGTGCTGTTCTCAAAACTAGTCCAGGATGCAGAAAAACAGCCAACCGATTCACAAATAAGGTCCGACAGAGAGAGACGTTCTCGCCGGACACCAGGCCCATCGAGCGCCTCTCCTTTAAGTCACCGTGGCCCGAGGTCCCCTCGAAGGCGCTCTTCAGAGGGGGGAGAGGGGGTGGAGCCAGAGGCAGAGAAGAAGAAGAGACTGAAAAGAGGAAGATGAAATCTGCACTACAGAGGAAAGGTCAAATAAAACTGGTCTTTTTTTATATAAAGATGCCGCATGTACAATAAACAAAACTGAAACCAGTTTCCTTGGTGTATGTACATTATTACATAAAATATACAGTATAATCAAAAATGTATTTTTTCATTTGTATGACTGAATTGTCTGAGTGAGACATTAATGTTTCTAGTCACGTCAGCTTTTATAATTCACTTTTGTTCCATAATCAATCACTCAATCAATTTTTTTATATAGCGCCAAATCACAACAAACAGTTGCCCCAAGGCGCTTTATATTGTAAGGCAAGGCCATACAATAATTATGTAAACCCCACGGTCCAAACGACCCCCTGTGAGCAAGCACATTGGCTACAGTGGGAAGGCAAAACTCCCTTTAACAGGAAGAAACCTCCAGCAGAACCAGGCTCAGGGAGGGGCAGTCTTCTGCTGGGACTGGTTGGGGCTGAGGGAGAGAACCAGGAAAAAGACATGACTGTGGAGGGGAGCAGAGATCAATCACTAATGATTAAATGCAGAGTGGTGCATACAGAGCAAAAAGAGAAGAAACAGTGCATCATGGAACCCCCCAGCAGTCTACGTCTATAGCAGCATAACTAAGGGATGGTTCAGGGTCAACCTGATCCAGCCCTAACTATAAGCTTTAGCAAAAAGGAAAGTTTTAAGCCTAATCTTAAAAGTAGAGAGGTGTCTGTCTCCCTGATCTGAATTGGGAGCTGGTTCCACAGGAGAGGAGCCTGAAAGCTGAAGGCTCTGCCTCCCATTCTACTCTTACAAACCTAGGAACTACAAGTAAGCCTGCAGTCTGAGAGCGAAGCGCTCTATTGGGGTGATATGGTACTACGGGGTCCCTAAGATAAGATGGGACCTGATTATTCAAAACCTTATAAGTAAGAAGAAGAATTTTAAATTCTATTCTAGAATTAACAGGAAGCCAATGAAGAGAGGCCAATATGGGTGAGATATGCTCTCTCCTTCTAGTCCCCGTCAGCACTCTAGCTGCAGCATTTTGAATTAACTGAAGGCTTTTTAGGGAACTTTTAGGACAACCTGATAATAATGAATTACAATAGTCCAGCCTAGAGGAAATACAATGCATGAATTAGTTTTTCAGCATCACTCTGACAAGACCTTTCTGATTTTAGAGATATTGCGTAAATGCAAAAAGCAGTCCTACTATTTGTTTAATATGCGCATTTGAATGACATATCCTGATCAAAATGACTCCAACATTTCTCACAGTATTACTAGAGGTCAGGGTAATGCCATCCAGAGTAAGGATCTGGTTAGACACCATGTTTCTAAGATTTGTGGGGCCAAGTACAATAACTTCAGTTTTATCTGAGTTTAAAATCAGGAAATTAGAGGTCATCCTAGGTCTTTATGTCTGTAGACAATCCTGCAGTTTAGCTAATTGGTGTGTGTCCTCTGGCTTCATGGATAGATAAAGCTGGGTATCATCTGCGTAACAATGAAAATTGTAAGCAATACCGTCTAATAATACTGCCTAAGGGAAGCATGTATAAAGTGAATAAAATTGGTCCTAGCACAGAACCTTGTGGAACTCCATAATTAACTTTAGTCTGTGAAGAAGATTCCCCATTTACATGAACAAATTGTAATCTATTAGACAAATATGATTCAAACCACCGCCAGCGCAGTGCCTTTAATACCTATGGTATGCTCTAATCTCTGTATAAAATTTTATGGTCAACAGTATCAAAAGCAGCCACTGAGGTCTAACAGAACAAGCACAGAGATGAGTCCACTGTCCGAGGCCATAAGAGATCTTTTACCCTTCACTAATGCTGTTTCTGTACTATGATGAATTCTAAAACCTGACTGAAACTCTTCAAATAGACCATTCCTCTGCAGATGATCAGTTAGCTGTTTTACAACTACCCTTTCAAGAATTTTTGAGAGAAAAGGAAGGTTGGAGATTGGCCTATAATTAGCTAAGATAGCTGGGTCAAGTGATGGTTTTTAAGTAATGGTTTAATTACTGCCACCTTAAAAGCCTGTGGTACATAGCCAACTAACAAAGATAGATTGATCATATTTAAGATCGAAGCATTAAATAATGGTAGGGCTTCCTTGAGCAGCCTGGTAGGAATGGGGTCTAATAAACATGTTGATGGTTTGGATGAAGTAACTAATGAAAATAACTCAGACAGACCAATCGGAGAGAAAGAGTCTAACCAAATACCGGCATCACTGAAAGCAGCCAAAGATAACGATACGTCTTTGGGATGGTTATGAGTAATTTTAGGGGGCAGAAGTGAGCTTCCCACAGTCAATACAAACTGCATGATTTCTTTAAAAGGGAAATGAAAATGAGTGAGTTTACAACAGTCGCATCTATTTTTGTCAAATTAGGATCCGTTAATCTGTACAAACTTATTTAAACTGTTTTGAAGTATGCAAAAATGTGTATGACAGTAAAGTCAGACACAGTTATCCAGTTATAAACGTTATCCAGTAATAAACAAATTTTCAGATGTAGAGCATACCGCTGTTTTTACTGGACACAATTACGTTAGCATTTAGCGGTTTCTTTATTAACGGATATTAAACTGCTAATGCCAACACAGTTATTGTTAGCATAGGTGGTCACGCTAACCCACTCATGCAAACTGTGATTAAACTTTGCACTTTGTTTCAACCATGCAGAGTATTTTCTTTATTACAGGCTGTCAAAAGTCAAATGCATCACAGACATCATAACCTGTATAAATCTGGATTCCATCAAGCCAGTATTTCAGATCAGTACTGATCCAAATTTTCCGAAATCACTGTGACGAATATCGGAAATTAAAATAAAGCAAAATCTGATCCGATCTTCAGTCATGTCAAATATTTATTTCACAGTTTATTCTGATGGTTTGTAAGATAGCTAGGTCAGCAGAGTACATCCAGGTACTCTATAGACATATTTGTTGTTTTAAAACAGGGAGTGTATCAGTATCAGCACATCCTGAAGGCTCTGGTAATGGTATAAATGGACTGCATTTATGTAGCGCTTTTCCATCTGCATTGGTTGCTCAAAGTGCTTTACAATTATGCCTCATATTCACCCTGATGTCAGGGTGCTGCCATACAAGGCGCTCACTACACACCGGGAGCAATAGAGGATTAAAGACCTTGCCCAAGGGCCCTTAGTGATTTTCCAGTCAGGCAGGGATTTGAACCGAGGATCTTCTGGTCTCAAGCACAACACCTTAACCACTAGACCATCACCTCCCCCGTTCCAAATGTGAAAAAGTGGGATTGCGTCATTAGTAACAGCACTCTCCACATCCAGATATCCACAAAGACATGTCTACAGACACAAGACATTCCCCTGCAGTGGAACCCTGGCAACAACAGGTTTTGGTTTTAAAAACAAAAATAAAATTTTATTTGCCTTTTGAATTTTGTTGAAATTGCATGGACATGGTGGAAATTGAAAGTTATCTTGTGTTTTTGCCACAGAAAGTAAAAACACAGGTACAATACAATACAGATAATTGGATAATCAGTGCATGGCATGACTGTGCAGCGTCAATACTACTGGGTTAGTTGTAGTAGTACTATACTACATTGATCCATTGATACACTGGTATTTGTCGCTGTGTGTGTCTGTGTATATATATATATATATATATATATATATATATATATATATATACACACTTTATGTGTGTGTGTGCGCATTTCTTGTTTTTATAGTATAACGGGGTGGGTATTTATAACTTTGTTTCTGCCCACACTCTTTTGGTTATACAGGTATACATTGTTGAGTTGTTTTGAGATTTTGTTATTGTTGATTTGTGTGCCGAATAAATTTATTCATTCATTCATCCATTGTTAATAGTACTGGGTTAGGAGTCGTACTACTAGAATACATTGATGCATTGTCAATACAACACAGATAGGAGTATACTAGTACAACCCCAATTCACCACTTCGTGAACAACTGCATGAAAAAATAGTCCACCAATTTAAGAACAATGTTTCTCAGTGTTCAATTGCAAGGGATTCCGTCATCTACAGTCTATAATATAATCACAAGATTCAGGAAATCTGGAGCACTTTCTACACGTAAGTGGCAAGGCAGAAAACCAACATTGAATGCCCGTGACCTTCGATCCTTCAGGCGGCACTGCATTAAAAACCGACATCAGTGTGTAAAGGATCTCACCACATGGGCTCAGGAACACTTCAGAAAAACATTGTCAGTTCACACAGTTTGTCACTACATCTACAAGTGCAAGTTAAAACCATGCAAAGCAAAAGCCATACATCAACAACATCCAGAATGCCGCCACCTTTCTCTGGGCCCGACAGACGCAAAGTGGAAAAGTGTGCTGTGGTCTGATGAGACCACATTTCAAATTGTTTTTGGAAATCATGGACTCATGTCCATCCAATTGGAAATGGAAAATGACCATCCAGATTGTTACCAGTGCAAAGTTCAAAAGCCAGCATCTGTGATGGTATGGGGGTGTGTTAGTGCCCATGGAATGGGCAATTTACACATCTGTGATGGCACCAACAATGCTGAAAGGTACATCCAGGTTTGGAGCAACACATGCTGCCATCCAAGCAACATCCAAGCCACATTCTGCACGTGTTACAACAGCATGGCTTCGTAGTAAAAGAGCGCGGGTACTAGACTGGCCTACCTGCAGTCCAGACCTGTCGCCCATTGAAAATGTGTGGCGCATTATGAAGCACAAATACAACAACGGAGACCCCGGACTGTTGAACAACTGAAGTCGTACATCAAGCAAGAATGGGAAAGAATTCCACCTACAAAGCTTCAACAATTAGTGTCCTCAGTTCCCAAACGCTTGAGTGTTGTTAGAAGGAAAGGTGATGTAACACAGTGGTAAACATACCACTGTCCCAGCTTTTTTGAAACGTGTTGCAGGCATCCGTTTCAAAATGAGCAATATTGCACAAAAAAAAAAAAAAAAAGTTTATCAGTTTGAACATTAAATATCTTGTCTTTGTGGTGTATTCAATTGAATATAGGTTGAAGAGGATTTGCAAATCATTGTATTCTGTTTTTATTTACATTTTACACAATGTCCCAATTTCATTGGAATTGGGGTTGTATAATAAAGTGAGGAAATAAGTATTTGAACACCCTGGGTTTTGCAAGTTCTCCCACTTCAAATCATGGAAGGGTCTGCAATTTTCATCTTAGGTGCATGTCCACTGTGAGACATAATCACAAAAAAAAAAAAAAAAAAAAAAAAAATCCGGAAATCAGAATGTATGACTTTTTAAATAATTTATTTGTATGTTACTGCTGCAAATAAGTATTTGAAACCCTACCAACCAGCAAGAATTCTGGCTCAACAAGACCTGTTAATTTTTCTTTAAGAAGCCCTCTTATTCTGCACTCTTTACCTGTATTAATTGCACCTGTTTGAACTTGTTACCTGTATAAATACATCTGTTCTCACACTTAATCAATCACACTCCAACCTGTCCACCACAGTCAAGACCAAAGAGCTGTCTAAGGACACCAGGGACAAAACTGTAGACCTGCACAAGGCTGGGATGGACTACAGGACAACAGGCAAGCAGCTTGGTAGAAGACAACTGTTATGATTATATATTAGAAAGTGGAAGAAACACAAGATGACTGTCAATCTCCCTCGGTCTGGGATTCCACGCAAGATCTCACTTTGTGGGGTAAGGATGATTCTGAGAAAGCTCAGAACTACACAGGAGGACCTGGTCAATGACCCGAAGAGAGCTGTGACCACAGTCACAAGATTACATTAGTAACACATGATGCTGTCATGGTTTAAAATCCTGCAGGGCAGCAAGGTCCCCCTGCTCAAGCCAGCACATGTCCAGGCCCGTTTCAAGTTCACCAGTGACCATCTGGATGATCCAGAGGAGGCATGGGAGAAGGTCATGTGGTCAGATGAGACCAGGATAGAGCTTTTTGGAATCAACTCCACTTACCATGTTTAGAGGATGAGAACAACCCCAAGAAAACCATCCCAACCATGAAGCATGGGGGTGGAAACATCATACTCTGGGGGTGCTCTTCTGCAAAGGGGACAGGACAACTGCACCGTATTGAAGGGAGGATGGATGGGGTCATGTATTGCAAGATTTTGGCAAACAACCTCGTTCCCTCAGTAAGAGCATTGAAGATGGGTCATGGCTGGGTCTTCAGCATGACAATGACCCCAAACACACAGCCAGGGCAACTAAGGAGGGGCTCCGTAAGAAGCATTTCAAGGTCATGGAGTGGCCTGGCCAGTCTCCAGACCTGAACTCAATAGAAAATCTTTGGAGGGAGCTGAAACTCCAAACCTGAAAGATTTGGAGAAGATATGTATGGAGGAGTGGACCAAAATTCCTGCTGCAGTGTGTGCAAAACCTGGTGAAAAACTACAGGAAACGTTTGACCTCTGTAATTGCAAACAAAGGCTACTGTACCAAACATTAACATTGATTTTCACAGGTGTTCAAATACTTATTTGCAGCAGTAACATACAAATAAATTATTAAAAAATGCTAGGAGTATTAGTACTATAATGCACTGTCCATTGTTCATACTATATAAATAGGAGTATTAGTATTATAATACATTGTTCATATTACATGGATAGGAATATTAGTACTAAAACACATTGTCTATTGTTCATACTATATGGATAGGAGTATTAGTACTATAATGTGTTGTCAATTGCTCATACTAGGGCTGCCACAATTAGTCAACTAGTCACGCTTACGTCGACTATCAAAATAGTCGGCAACTAATTTAATAATCAACGTCATCATTTATTTTTTTAAGCTTAGTTTTTCTCTCAAAACTGCTGCTGTATCTGTCGCTGTCTTTCTGTCCTTTACGCACAGACGCAACAGTGGTAATCCGGGTCAGCTGTGATGTCTTTGTTAAAGTTATCCCCAAACAATATCATAGCTAGAACGGCATCGGCGCACAAAGGTTGGGAGCATTTTAACCAAATTCAAGAGAAAAACATTAAATGCAAAATCTGCGATGCAAAACGTGCCTTCCACGGCAGTACAATGTGGATGCGGCAGCATCTGAGAAGGAAACACCTTGTGGCTGATTCTGACGAAGCAAGAGTTGTATTTTTTTTTCCTCAGAATTGAGTGATTCCATATTTTTTTTTCCCTCTGCTTGGTCTAAAAAGTAACCGTTACTGACTGCCACAATTTTTTTTCCTGATTTCTTATAGTGTTTCTTAAAGCCAGAAAGTTGCCATTTGAAATGACTTTAGTTTTGTGTCATGTCTGTGATCTGCTTTTTTCTACAAAATTAAACAACTGAATGAACATCCTCCGAGGCCGGTGATTCCATAATTTTTGCCAGGGGTTGTAGTACTATAGTATATCCATCATTGTTCATACAATATGAATAGGAGTATTAGTACTATAATACACTGTTCATACTACATGGATAGGAGTATTAGTACCATAATAGATTGTTCAATCATAACAATTAGGAGGAGTTGTACTATAGTATATCCATCATTGCGCTGCGGTGGTTTGAATCATATTTGTCTAATAGATTACAGTTTGTTCATGTAAATGGGGAATCTTCTTCACAGACTAAAGTTAATTATGGAGTTCCACAAGGTTCTGTGCTAGGACCAATTTTATTCACTTTATACATGCTTCCCTTGGGCAGTATTATTAGACGGTATTGCTTAAATTTTCATTGTTACGCAGATGATACCCAGCTTTATCTATCCATGAAGCCAGAGGATACGCACCAATTAGCTAAACTGCAGGATTGTCTTACAGACATAAAGACATGGATGACCTCTAATTTCCTGCTTTAAACTCAGATAAAACTGAAGTTATTGTACTTGGCCCCACAAATCTTAGAAGCATGGTGTCTAACCAGATCGTTACTCTGGATGGCATTTCCCTGATCTCTAGTAATACTGTGAGAAATCTTGGAGTCATTTTTGATCAGGATATGTCATTCAAAGCGCATATTAAACAAATATGTAGGACTGCCTTTTTGCATTTACGCAATATCTCTAAAATCAGAAAGGTCTTGTCTCAGAGTGATGCTGAAAAACTAATTCATGCATTTATTTCCTCTAGGCTGGACTATTGTAATTCATTATTATCAGGTTGTCCTAAAAGTTCCCTAAAAGCCTTCAGTTGGTTCAGAATGCTGCAGCTAGAGTACTGACGGGGACTAGCAGGAGAGAGCATATCTCACCCGTGTTGGCCTCTCTTCATTGGCTTCCTGTTAATTCTAGAATAGAATTTAAAATTCTTCTTCTTACTTATAAGGTTTTGAATAATCAGGTCCCATCTTATCTTAGGGACCTCGTAGTACCATATTACCCCATTAGAGCACTTCGCTCTCAGACTGCGGGCTTACTTGTAGTTCCTAGGGTTTGTAAGAGTAGAATGGGAGGCAGAGCCTTCAGCTTTCAGGCTCCTCTCCTGTGGAACCAGCTCCCAATTCAGATCAGGGAGACAGATACCCTCTCTACTTTTAAGATTAGGCTTAAAACTTTCCTTTTCGCTAAGGCTTATAGTTAGGGCTGGATCGGGTGACCCTGGACCATCCCTTGGTTATGCTGCTTTAGACGTAGATTGTGGGGGGGTTCCCATGATGCACTGTTTCTTTCTCTTTCTGCTCCGTATGCATCACTCTGCATTTAATCATTAGTGATCGATCTCTGCCCCCCTTCACGGCATGTCTTTTTCCTGTTTTTTTTCCCTCAGCCCCAACCAGTCTCAGCAGAAGACTGCCCCTCCCTGAGCCTGGTTCTGCTGGAGGTTTCTTCCCTGTTAAAAGGGAGTTTTTCCTTCCCACTGTGGCCAAGTGCTTGCTCATAGGAGGTCGTTTTGACCGTTGGGGTTTTTCATAATTATTGTATGGCCTTGCCTTACAATATGGAGCGCCTTGGGGCAACTGTTTGTTGTGATTTGGCGCTATATAAGAAAAAAGTTGATTGATTGAGTTGATCATTGTTCATAAAATATGAATAGGAGTATTAGTACTATAATACACTGCTCATACTATATGGATAGGAGTAGCAGTACTATAGTATATCAATCATTGTTCATACAATATGAATAAGTGTTAGTACTACAATACACTCTTCATACTATATGGATAGGAGTATTAGTACTATAATACATTGTTCATACAATACAGATAGGAGTAGTAGTACTATAGTATATCAATTATTGTTGATATACTATAGTATATAAACAATTATAGTGTATCAATCAGTACTCCTCTCCATATATGGAGAGGAGTATTAGTACTACAATAAATGTCCAGCGTTAATAGTGGGTTTTGTTGTAGCTGCTCAGAGCATCACTGTGCAGAAATATCGTACCATTTGGTAATTCCCGGAAAACCTTCAGACCTGCTGCCAGTAGGAGAAATATAGGCTGTCTGAAGACCTTGTACTAAAATAATTTAAATAACATCTTGACGAATAAAACATCTCGTCTTTGAGCTGAGAGGCGGTGAGCAGGATTCAGATTAAGCAGTCTGCATTCTTCAACCTCAAAGATGAGTCGAAGGAAAAAGCAGAAAAGTCCAGAAAGATCGCTCCACAAAGCAGACAGGCAGGACATAGAACCTTCCATGTCTCTCAGTCATTCTATAATGTTTATATCTGCAGATGTTTCGTGCGTTTGGAGAGACAGACTCACCGACAGACTTCTGGCCGAGTCGAGGAAGACAACGAGCAGAGCAGATGAGAGGCCATCGTCAGTGCGACAGCGGTTCTCTCTGATGCTCATCATTGCCTGAGAGACAATTAAAAAGTGGGGTCATAGGTCAGGGGTCAACATCATAACACAAAACATGCACCAAGCGCTCTGCACATGCACCATTAAAATGATTTCTTGTGCAGTTTAGAAATGGCATTTTGCAGGCGATTCCGCTGGAGCCTATTCTGTAAGTGTACCAGGAAGTACTGTACCTGGTCCAGGTTGTCTGGGGTGGACATCGGTGTTAACCAGTCCAGCTGAAGGTGCAGCTTCCCTGATGACACTTCATCCAGAGTGAACCACTGAACACACAACATTCACCATTTTGTAACTGACAATTTAAAATAAAAAGCGACAGACGCACAGAACAGAGTCTGACTTAAAGGGCGTTTGCTTTGTTTTGCATTTTAAATGCGATATTCTTTTCACTTTCACTTCACTTTTATTTTCCTACTTTATCCAGTTCTGATTAGAATTATTATCATCCCTGTATTAAAAAAATATATATCCAGAAATTAATGCAAAAAAGCAGAATTATTATCATCCCTGAATTAAAAAAAAAATATGTCCAGAAATTTATGCAAATGAACCAGTTTTGTATAATGAGAATTTTTTTTTTGTTTAGTGTCCAAAAGTACTGAATAACAATAGCAAAACAAAATGCCTTAATATAGCACTGATTCACATTTCAAAAGCAGGGTAGGGGCGAATGGCCCCTCAGTGACTGAAGTAATGGGCCATTTTCTCAGACACCAACAGACCTGTGTGGAGAGGAATCAAATAAAATAAATATTTCAAGATTGATAGTGTTTTCAAGTGTTATATGTGGTGCTGGTCTGGTGTGCTTGACTGTGGTGGAAGATGATGCCTATAAACCACCTACATGTCACACATTATTATATCTGTCCACTATAATTTCCGAGCTTACAAATTTTGATTTGTAAGCTCGAAAAGAAATAATGCACTGAATGTCTCTGATTAGCATAATTACAATGATAGGTGCAGCTCTCCTTTGAACAAAATCAAAATTTTGTCAATATTGATGATGCAAATGACGGCATCTCATAAAACATCACTCTACAGATTTAAAATCATCATAGGCAGTGTCGCTATTCTGCAAACATTCGACCCATGAAATACTAATTCATACAAAATATCAACTTTTGTAATTAGCTTGGTGACATAATCATCGTGTACTGCTGCCAGTGGCAGGAAACTCGCATGAACATATCACGCAGGCGGACGCATCGTATGAGGAAAGAGCTTCATTAGAAACTTGGATTTTAGGTTAATGCTTCAGAAGTAAAAGGAAAGTTATGATGATGGGAACCAGGAAAACTATGAGGGAAAAGTTCTGCCCCAACGCAATTATTTCAACAGCAAGCAAGATATTGAAGTTAAGCTGATATGTCAATAAAAGTTTACTCATTGATGGATCACTCCATAAATGGTTTTTGCCTGCAGCCTCAGGTACACTCAGAATTGCCTTCATCAAATACGTGCACAGTAGTCAGTACGCAAATGATGGCTTCCCTCACTCGTCTCCTTGAACAGTCACGTAGTTGTCTGTTTTGGGTGGTGATGGTGATTGGGGGGTTGGTAGTGTTTTCCAATTTGATAAACCTTCTTTTATGTGATTAAGTTTCATTTAATTAATTGTTGCTAGTTAATCTCTTTTTCATTTGCTGTATTTGATGAATTTATGTATTTGTTTGTGAAAGCTGGTGTTAATCCTGAACAGAACAATTAAATATCAATGGATCATTTTATACTAGTTCCAGTAATTCATCTGTATTTCACTCCAGGAAAAAAATTTCCCATCAGCCACTTTGAATGTTTGAGTCCAAATTGAAACCGGCTGCTGGATACTTGACAGAACTCAAAGAAGAAAAATAATGCCTTACCTCATCGACCTTCTGTTCCTGCTGGAGCTCAGCCACATTCAAATTCAGACTGAAACAGAACGCCAGAAACACGAGATTATCTCCAAACTACCCATACGAAAGACAGTTTAAGACATTTTACTGTTGTAATGTAACGTTTGTTGGGACAGCAGTTTAAAAACATTCTACTGTCCTCGGTTTACAAAAATAATAAATAACGATTTAATTTAATAAAGATTACAATTTTACACCTGCTGTTAGTTGAGAGACAGTAACACATAAAACTGCAGTCACGTTTGGTTTGACAGCAGTTTAAAATCATTGTTCCATCCTTGAAGTACAACAATTTAAAACATGGTTTTAAGTAATAAAATCCTCACATTTGAGAAACAGATCAAACAATGTTTTCAAGAAGTTCTTTTTTAATCCAGATGTCAGTTGTATCAAGGTTTGGATCAATAAGAGGTGGAGTCGGTTTGAGGACACACCTTCCCAGAAAGTCATCTTGGTCCGTGTCTTCATCAAAAAGCTCAATCTCCAGATTTTGTTCTGGTTGATCGTACACCAAAGCCTGAAAACACAAAGAATCGCAAGTTAAAACTAACAAAAAACACACACACACGCCAGCGTGTCCACAGCAACTCTCTGTCATATTTTTATTAACCAATCAGCAATGGCATGCAGAGACATTGTTCAACCGCTTCCTGATACTGCAGTTTCTCAACTGTTCTTTCCATCTTTCCTCAAGATTATCCTTCACTCTCAGCCAATGATAGAGGCCGGAAAATATCACATGGTCCTACAGCGTCATTGTTTCTCCCTGCAACCGGCTCCAGCGTCTGTCAGTGTGGGATTCTTACTGAAACATGCCGATAAAGGCCCACCAACCTGAAAACTGTTTCATTTTAGTTTTTACTCTTCTAAATCATTGTGGGAAAACACACACGGAGGCATTATCATTTCAGAATCTGCAGTACAATTTTTTTAATTGTTCAACACAGCAATTATGGACTTTTTTGAGACATGCACTTTGGAGTTTTCAACACTGAAGGACTTTATTCAAACAACAATTTATCAAACACACAAAACATCCGGCTGACATGGGGAAGTGATGATATTTTACAAATGTCCTCTTTTGCAATGTACCACATCCTTCCCATGCAACTCCCACTGAGTGGTGCCGCTGAGCTTGGTAGCCCAGTTTCTAACACCAAAACAGTTTGTGCACATGAATTCAATTGTACTTTCACTAAAGATTTGACATTTTAAAAACATTTCATATTTTCAGTTTGAGAGGCAAATGATTTATTTTATATCCCCACAGTGTTCTGAAATATATGTCTCACAAACAGAAAGCTGAGACTGTCATGAACATTAATAACACATGGGCATTTTAATATATGTAATTACCTTAAAAGGGGAATTACTGATGATAAAGTGACCTGGATGTGCCAGCAAGTCCCAGAGGGTTAATTAACAAGTATACCAAATAAAACTACATCTATCTTTTCTTCCAGTTATACATAATCATCATACAAACATGTCAATACAACCAGATAGTAAATTTACCCAAATCTGTTTATATATATATATATATGTGTGTGTGTGTGTGTGTGTGTGTCAATAAACAAACATACACAAAACCTGGATCACCTCCAAAACTCAATGGAGTCTTCCATGCCCTAATATCTAATATCTATCTGTGGTGCAAACTTGGTGAAAATCAGTGAAGTAGTTTTGACATAATCCTTCAAAGACTATATAAAGTGAAACTTGATCAAGAATCTGGATCCAGATCATCTCCAAAATTTAATGGAGTTTTCCATGCCCTGATATCTATTCGTGGTGAAAATTTGGTGAGAATCCGTGAAGCAGTTTTGACGTAATCCTTCAAAGACTATATAAAGTGAAACTTGAACCACAATCCGGATCCGGATCCAGATCACCTCCAAAATCCATGCAGTAGTTTTGATGTAATCCTGCTAACAGTCAGACAGACAAATAAACGCAGGTCATTTTATTATGTCCTTGGCGGAAGTAATAATAAACACATACACACAAAACCCAAACAGAAAAATCAGGTCCAAGTAAATGTGAGAGGTACATCACACAGTGAACACCCCACCCCCCATACAAATGCTCTTGTCTATATAGCAGAGATATTTACATTGATATCATCAAGACACGGCTTCCATGTTCTTTCAAAGGTATTAGTTTTTTAGTGAGTGCAGGAGACAGGTCAAAAGGTCCAGAGGTATACGAGGTCTGTGAGAAAAGTATCCGACCTTTTTATTTTTTTCAAAAACTATATGGATTTGAATCATGTGCGCTTGCATCAGATAAGCTTGAACCTTCGTGCGCATGCGTGAGTTTTTTCACGCCTGTCGGTTCCGTCATTCGCCTGTGGGCAGGCTTTGAGTGAGCACTGGTCCACCCCCCTCGTCGGATTTTTATTGTCAGGGAAATGGCTGAGAGGCTGCCGCTTTGCTCCATGAATTTTTTTTCAGAAACTGGTAGAGACAGCCAGTTGGAAACCATTCGAAAGATTCAGATGGATTTCGGTGAAGATTCTGTCGGCGTCACATGGATTAAGGAGTGTTAAAACCTTTTTAAAGACGGCCCACAGCGGCAGAGGGCGCGTGGCGCACTGAGCGGCCATTGACAGGCTGGAACGACCAGATCATTTCTAAACTGAACGCTGTGTTGATCCGGGATATCATGCGACTACCACAGAAATGGCAAGAGAGCTGGACATAGCACTTTTGCGGCACATTCCACTGTTACAGGAGACTTTGTAATGAAAGACATGCGGAGGATTTTGCGCATTGGCATGGAGCCGCTCATTGCGCGCAAAAAACCCCCAAAAAAACCCACCTCCGTGTTGGAAACCATTCAGAAGATTCAGACGGCTTTTGATGGCTTTTCAGTTGAGTGAGTATCCGAGAAATTGTTTAACAGCTGGGCATGTTCCAACTTGTCCTGTGAGACTTCCAACACGGAGGTGTTTGTCCAGCGGCTGTGTCCTGACGCATGAATCCGTCCGCACGTCTTTCATTACAAAATCTCCTTTAACAGTGGAATGTGCCGATAAAGTGCTGATCCCGACCTCTTCTGAAACTTCTCTGCTAGTCACATGACGTCCTGCATCAACAGAGCCTTAAATTTTGAAGTGATCTGCTCGTTCCAGCCTGTCGATGGCCGCTCGGGGCGCGGTGCACCCTCCGCCGCCATGGGCCGTTTTTAATCCAGTTTTAATGGTCCTTAATCCGTGTGATACCGACAGAATCTTCACCGAAATCCATCTGAATCTTTCGAATGGTTTCCAACTGGCTGTCTCTAACAGTTTCTGAAAAAAATTCATGGAGCAAAGCGGCAGTCTCTCATCCATTTCACTGACAATAAAAATCCGACGAGGGGGGTGGACCAGTGCTCACTCAAAGCCTGCTCACAGTTGAATGACGCAACCGACAGGCGTGAAAAAACTCATGCATGCGCAGGAAGGTTCAAGCTTGTCTGATGCAAGTGCACATGATTCAAATCCATATAGTTTTTGAAAAAAATAAAAAGGTCAGATACTTTTCTCAGAGACCTCATATATTCCATTATTGTTCTATGCCATCCCTCAATTGAGGGGGCTTTATCTGAAATACAGTGTTTAATTTAGCTGGTGTGGGTTTCTTGACATATTCCCTCTTTGATGTACTTAACCTTTTTTCCAATAAAGCTTGTTGTTCCATATTTTTATGTCTTTTGGTAGCAATATAGGATCTAATTAACCCCTGGCATAGGCCTTAGGGGTCTTCCAGAGTAGAGATGGCTTGTTAACAGAAGGGGAGTTAATGGAAAGGAAATGCCTAAATTCTTTAGTGAAATATGCTCTGAATTTGTGATCTTTTAAAACTGAGGTGTCCATTCTCCAGCTCATGGGTTTTTGGAGAGTTTGTTTGTTTGTTTGTTTTTTTGAAAGGTAATGTCCATATACACTGCCACATGGTCTGATATTACAATATTTCCAATTGAGCAGGAGAGATTCTACAAGCTGTTTTGGGGCAAGAAAATAATCAATTCTTGGGTAATATTTGTGAGGGAGAGAAAAAAGGTGAATTCTTTATCGGTAGGGTGAAGTGTTCTCCAAACGTCCACGTATCCAAAGTCCTCGCAAAGACCAGTGAGTGATTTGTTTTAACCGTTTTGATGGGGATAAGGTACTTAAAGGAAATCTATCCATCGAAGGGTTCATAAGGTAGTTAAAGTCACCTCCTACAACAGTGTTTCCAACCACAAGACCAGATAACTGGCTAAATGCTTCTGTCAAAAATTTAGGGGATGACATGGAGGACAGTAAATATTTAAGAGAGCAAAGTCCTCTCCATGTAAGCACGTACTTTTCTTTAACATATTTTAACACTTTCACTGGTAATTTTTTCTTAATGAGTATTGCCACCCCCTGCTTTTGGTGGTAAAGGATGAGAAATAAACTTGGTCAAAGCCACACTGCTGCAACCTCGAATGCTCCTCATCATTCAGATGTGTTGCAGCATAGTGATGTCAATCCTTTCCTTTTTTAAAGATAACAGTATTTTTTTCCGTTTGATGGGTGGGTGGCTTCCATTAATATTCCACGTGCATAGTCTCAATGTGTCACAGGTCATAACATTTTTTATGAAAAAGGTTTAAGCTCCAGAATATATTAAATTCTCCACCTTGATTTTTGTACCTGATTGTAACCCACTTTAAAGACAAAAAACAAACAACACACACTACAAATAAAAGTGCCAACAGCACTGTTAGAGGAAGCTTCCTCACGTGATAACCAGGGGATTACCATGACCTTCTCCACAACTGGACACAAACCCAACTAAGTTCTCTTGCAATTCCAAGCCCAAAGAACACAACCTGAATGATATTAATAGCCACCTTTAGACAAGAACCAGAACGAGCAGACCAATGACAATGAGAACGAGACGACAAAGAAAAAAAAGGGGGAAGATGATCCTCCTCTCCCCACAAAACAAAAATAAATAAAATAAGATACTCTCTGCAACATTGTCCAACATGCTATCCCGCAGTCATCATGAATGTAGGAATGTAGAATGTAAAATATTAGGGCAGATATTAACATTTGAAATTGTTAAGTTTGTTCACATATAAAACTGATCCACCCATTAAAAAAAAAAAAAAAAAAAAAAAAAAAAAACTTATTTCAGGACAACATTGTCCTTTGGATAGTTAACCTGCCCACAAGCATAAACAAATCAGCTGGTGGCTCACGTTTAGATCATCTGAGAGTGTCAACAAAAGGCGTGGCTTAAGCTCCCACATGGATTATTTTCAGCGTGGCTGGGTAGACCATCATATATTTCGCTCCAATATCCTGCAGCCGTTTCTTTACATCATCAAAACCTTTTCTTTTGCACAGGAATTGCAGCTAACAGATCCTGGAAAAACATGATGTTTGACTCCTGGTACCTTACAGTCCCGCTGCATCTTGAGGCGTCCAGCACCCTCTGTTTGTCAGCAAAGTTGTGCAACCTAATTAGGACGGGCCGTGGTCGCTGGTTCAGGCCCGGCTTTGGCGCTAGCATGCAGTGAGCTCTTTCAATTTTCACACGGCCAGCTTTCCCCTCCAGCCCGAGCAGGCTGGGTAACCAACTCTCAAAAAACTTTGTGGGATTGCTACCCTCTGCATCTTCTGGTAAACGAATAACGCAGATATTTTTTCTTCTACCTTTGTTCTGGAGATTATCGATACACTTGGCCATGCTTTATATTTGGGTCTCAAGCACCTGGATCCACCTCTCTGCCATCTCAGAAGTATGTTCAGCTGCAGAAACCCTGTTCTCTGCCTCGGTAGTTCTCTCCTCGA